>NC_057808.1:218948022-219114378 GCF_018294505.1 Triticum aestivum
TCCTTTCCTGCCCGGGCGCCCTAACCATGACCATGCCATGCCATAGCCGCCCCACACCTGCATTTCGGAGGAGTTTTTTCCCGGCATTCGTGGCTCTTTGTCGCTATATCCGGTGCGAGGGAAGTACTACCACGGACGACACCTGTCGACCACAATACCTTCCGGCAGGCGCTACATAGCCGCAGGGTGCCGACCGCCAGTGCCAACCTTTGCCTGTTACCTGTGAGGGGAGCTCGAGGGGCTCTTCCCGGCGCATCTCCACCATGACCGCAAGGTTTTCGACACTTTGCTCACAATGTACCATGTATAGTGGGGATGAATATTTTTCCCACAACTTCATTTTCTCATCGGATGATTCGTCCTCGGATGACGAAGAGCTTGTGGTGTCTGCATTGGTCATCAATGACCACATTACTAGGCAGCGGCCTCAGTTCAGGGGATCAATCACTGGTCATGCTCCGGCCTTGAACCACAATAGGGAGAGTGGCCACGCCCTGCTCTATGTCGATTACTTTGAGAATGGCCCGCTCTACAAACCACATCAATTCCGTTGCCGCTTCCCTATGATGAGACATGTGTTCAATCGTATTTGGGAGGGAGTGGTAGCATACGAATCATACTTTGAGTGCAAAGAGGCTGCCCTTGGCAAGCTTGGCTTCTCCTCTTAACAGAAATGCACTGCGGATATTCGCATGCTTTCTTACTGAATTCCGGGCGATCTTGTGGATGAGTACATACGTATAAGTCAGTCTACATGCCTCCTATCAATGTACAATTTTTGCAAGGTTGTGGTGGTAGTGTTCGGCCCTGAGTACGTGAGAGAGCCAACTGCCACTGATACAGAGAGGTTGTTGGAGATCAATGCCGATAGGGGTTTTCCGGGCATGCTTGGTAGTATAGATTGTATCACGAAAAAGGGTTTCCCCCCGCTTTATATTATAAAGCAACAACACTAAGCATCCAACAACAAGTCAAGACAGGTTCAAGTACAAGTAAGTCTCAAATAATCGTCGGGGGCACAGCAAAACAAGCCCCAAACATAAGAGTAAACAAGAGTTAGTCCGGCTCGGGAGGGGGTGGCGGTGGTGGTGGTGCTACGCCGAAGCAGAAGAGCGAATACCCGAGATGGTGTTGTCGATGACGTCCCGATCACGCCGCTTGCTAAGCGGTCTCCATAGCTGTAAGAAGCCACACATTTTGTAGATTGCGTCAGTCACATGGCAAGGGATCACGCGTTCGATGACTAATTTATTGCGGATGCACCAAAAGGTCCATGCGAGGGTACCCATAGCCACCCAGATGGGGGCACGCCTAGGGATGGGGAGCCTAAGGATCTCCCCAATCATGTCCGGAAGGTTGTCATGGCACAAAACACCACCAACAACCTCCCGGAAGCAGCTCCAAAGGAACCGAGCCGCTGGGCACCGGAAGAAAATGTGATTGGAGTCTTCTGGTACAATGCAAATGGGGAAGAGGCCGTCCTCGGGGCCATTATGCTTACGCACCTCCGTGCCCGAAGGCAGACGGCCGCGAATCTATTGCCAAAGTAATATGCGGATTTTCATGGGGAGCTTGATCTCCCATATCACCGAAAGCTCAATAGGCCTAGGAGTGGGCTCAATAGCCTGGTACAAGGACCTAATGGAGAACCTGCCATTGGGCTCAAGGTGCCAGGTAAGGGAATCAGGCTCGAGGGAGGGGGTGTGTAGTGTAATACACTCGAGCAGATCCTCCCATTGTGCGTGTTCCGCCACCCAAAGGTACGCCGGAAGGCAATAGAGCCCAGGTCAGCCAATGCCACGCCCACCATAAGCTGTGAGCGGGCGCATACAGAGAATAATGTGTAAAACCGCTCCGCAAAGGGTCTAGTTCCGGACCATCTATCCAGCCAGAATAAGGTACCGGAACCAGTGCCCACCTTGATGGAGGTCCCAATACGTAGGATCAGCATCAGTTGGATAACCGATTGCCAAAATTGGGACCCTCAAGTTCTAGAGGCGAACGCCAGAGGTTGTCCTCGCAGGTACTTCGCGCGGATGATCTCCAGCCAAAGTCTACCTTCGCCGGTCTGAATGCGCTAAAGCCATTTGGAGAGGAGGGCAATCACTACTACAGGATGCTTCTAACGCGACACTATGATCAGAGACCCTTCGAAGAAACTGTGTGCGATGCAATAATCTCAAACGGTGGTGTAAAAAAACCGTCAAAAAGGTGCAAAACATTTGCGATGGCGGATGCATCAAACATGGTTCAGATTTTAGTTGCATGTGTGATGCAGGGCATACGGTTCAATTCAATTAACTGTTTGCGATGAGGAGGAACAAAAGAAATGGGCAGCCAGATGAAGGTGTGTGCGATATACATTATACGGTTCACTCGGATGAACTGTTTGTGATTAGGCAACACAAAAGAAACGGTCAGCCAGATCAAGGTGTGTGTGATATACGGCATGCGGTTCACTTAGATGAACTGTTTGCTTTGATCCAACAGAATAGAAACGGTTCAATATAACAAGACGTGTGTGATATGCGGCAAACAGGTCTGTAATCGGAAACATGTGGGAAGACCTATAACAACACAGATGATTCCTGTTAACAAGCCGTGTGTGTTGTGAGCAAACGATTGCTGGTATACAAACACAGATAACATTTCCACACACCAAAGTAAGCAATTACATGCATACTAAACTAGGAGAAACGAGGATCTAATCATCTATTTATTGTTGCGACGACGCTTTCCATTGCTCTCCTTCCGGCTGGATCCCTGGCCGTTTTGGGGAAGGAGGCACTTCCTCATGTCAACGATCCGCCTGTACATGTCGTAGCTCATGTACGCCTCCTTGGCCACGCACACGACGTGAGCTTTGTCGAGTATCTCCATCCAGGCCGAGTGCCAGCCACGCTTGTCCTTGTTCCAGGAATCCTTCATGTCTCTATAGTAGGGGTCGATGATGGCCTCGGCGAGGTGAACCAGTGAGTCCGTCTTGTGCTCCTTGCTCCCCCAGATCTTGTATTGGTCCTGGATGTCGACAAGATTCTGGCAGGCGATGCCCGAATTCTCGAGCGCCTTTACATCATTGGTGATGTCCACCATAGCGAACATGTAGTGGGGGCTGTTGACAAACTTGGCAAAATGCTTGCAAGGCCTTGTGGCCAGGCAGTAGTGGTCGAGGAGGACGTGGTGACGCACGCACATCTGGGCGACAGCGACCTTGGGACGAGACCCGGCATGAGCACGGGTGTACTCGAGGTCGAACCCGACCACCTTGTACTTCTCCTCGGCAAGCAACAACTCCATGATGTGGATGGAGTGCTCCACCCAGTCCGGGTCATTGGTGTACACCACCGAGAGGTCCGTGAACCATCTGTGGGTGTCCACCATGGCATGCATGGTGAACTGCTGCTCGTCGTCGGCAGCCACTCGGAGCGCCATTGGAGCCGCGTGGGATACCCTATAAGATTTTCTCATGGTGGGTGTGCTTCTTGCAATGGTGGGGTGCAATCAAAAGGTTGTAGAGACACAAGGGTTAAATGACCGCTGTAATAAATGGGGGCCGGCCGGTCTGTAATCGTCACGTCTTGTCACGACGTTCATAGCGGAGGATTCCAGTGCACGCTTGACAACACCGCGCCGCACGCGTTTCGTTTGACCACGGTAGGCTCGAAGAGGCGCCAAATGTATCATCGGCTAGCTTCCACCCGACTAGTTTGGCCATGCCTCGGCTAGAAGAGGGACAAATCATGGGCATTTATTGGCAAAAAGCTTTGTAAAAACGAAATGTGTGGAATGACTTCGGTCATAATTTTACCCGTGGGTGATGAGGTCAAAGTTACACAGAAGGGTGATGATGGACACTCGAGTGCGATAATTAATTCTGCGCTCTACAGGGCACATGGTTGAAGAAACCAACTGTGTGCAATAATGTCGAAGATTGCACTCGAGTTAGCTATACAGATCGTGTGCTGTGGGACCGACAAGGTAAACAGATTCGAGAATGGTTAATAAAATCTAAAACCATTGCATATTAAGGTTAAAATAGTGCAACCAATATACGAGTCTCATACGATGCCATTTTAACGATTGTACCACAAAAGCTCGAAATATTACAATGTTCAAATTCCAGAGTTATATGGCTCAAATTCGAAGATTACAAGGTTCAAACAGATATTAGAAATGAAATTTAGCTTATCAGCTGCAAACGCTCGCGCTGATCCACTGAACATGGATATCAGAGAGGTTCAAACTAATATTACCACTTCTAAGTCTGGTTTCAAAACCTGATAATTTTTGCAAAGGGGTCAGCCACTGAGAATTCATGTATGGGGTTGACACGATGACTTCCGATTACTCTGTCATCTGAAGTTCCAAAATGAAATTCAGCATTTTCGGAGCCTATTCCATTCTGCTGCAGGCGCCGGCGCTGATCAACAAACCATTCATTTTTGCGAAATAAATGTAGGGCAAACCTCATTACCTTCAACACCTTTGCTCTCAAAACAAAGAACCTGGCGAATATAATCTCCGGTAAGGTCCCTCGGTAGGAGTTCAAAGTAATTTCTGAGAGATGTAGATCTAGGCATTCGACGTGATTGTTATCACTGGTGCGCGTCGGTCCTAAACAAACGGTTTAAAACCACTTTCCGCGACGACATTTGGAACCGTCACCAAGTGAGTGTGTGCGATAGGGTGTCCTTCCCACACGACCTAGAAATCGTCGAGGATAGGCCCTCCTAGGACCCAGGCTGGGGCCGTGTGCGATCGGGCGAGGCATCGAAAGAAACCCAATCATTTCCGTAGGTATGTACATCCCACACTGAATCCCATAAATCATTTCCGTATGTATGTACATCCCACACGGTGAATCCCAGAAATCATTTCTGTAGGTATGTACATCCCACACGGTGAATCCCAGAAAAACATTTCCGCTCGTATGTACATCACACACGGTCAATCCAAGGAATACCTGTCGGATTTCGGGTTACGGCAAAACCCTTGAGGTTCGAACACTGGGGTGCGCGTGAAGATCTCTCCCTACCTAATCACGCCCTCAGCCTCACCGTGTCAAAGCTTAGCTTGACGAACTCGCAACACAAGAGACACGAGATTTATATTGGTTCAGGCCACCGTTGTGGTGTAATACCCTACTCCAGTGTGGTGTGGTGGATTGCCTCCTGGGCTGAGGATGGACAGTTACAAGGGAAGAACAGCCTCCTGAGGGGAGGTGTTCTTGTGCTTGGTGAGTGTGAGGATGGTCTGAATCCGTCCGTTTTCAGTTGCCTCCTACTGTGGTGGCTAGTCCTATTTATAGAGGCCCTGGTCCTCTCCCCAAGTATTGAGCGGGAAGGGAGCCAACAACGGCCAAATTCGAAGAGAGACAACTAGTACAAGTTATCCTGACTAAAGGTGGTCTTCGCCTGCCAAAGGCTTTGGTGGTCACGCCGTCTTGGGCTCCACCGTGACCTCCGTATTGCCGTCCTGCTGGTCTTGGTCTCGTTGCACCGATATGGAAACCTTTGCCTGATGCCTCAGGACTCCTCGCCTGCGCTTGCCCCTTTAGCACCAAAGAGGAAACGAGGACACTGCGTGCGCTGGCGCCCGCCTGGCTCCGGTCGTCATGGCTTGCGTCAGAGGAACCTCACGAGGTGTTCCTTGCCTTGATCTCTCCGCCCCTCGCGAGCCAGCCTGGTGAGGTCGCTCCTGAGGAGGTCTTGTGTCGTCTGCCTCACGAGGCTTGGCCCCTCGCGAGGGTCTTGAGTGTTTGCTAGTGAAGACGGGCCGTACAGGGCCGCTGGTGGAGCCACGCCGTGGGCCGCAGGCAGGCAAGTCTGGGGACCCCCGTTCCCAGGACGCCGACAGTAGCCCCCGGGCCCAAGGCACGCTCGAACTTGGCTTCGAGGCGAAGCCAAAGGGCAAGTGCGGAGCGCCGCGGGCCCCAACAGCCTGCGGCCTTGGTCGACGCGTGGTGATTGATTGGACGTGGGCATCTCCGTTTCCCCATGCTGCCTCGGCAACTGCCCTTCTGACAAAAGGCTGGCGCGGGCTACGCTTGCCTTCATTGCTTTCCTTCGCCCTGCTCCAGATCCCCTTTCTCGCTCTTTGCTTCCGAAATCTCCAGATCTGCTTCAATCCCCTTCCGAGCTTTCGACCAATGGCGCCTCGCAAGGTCAAGGCCGCTTCGCCGCCGGCTTGGTACGAGCCGGCTCTGAACGCGCCCAACGTCTCGGAGAAGAACCTTGCCACTACGCGCCTGCTGACGCGGGGGAGAGCAACGAGAAGGGGGAGACCGAGCTCCGGGCCGGCTCCGCCGAGGCGGAGGCCCAGGGGAGCACCTTCTACCCCTTCTTCATGAGCAGCATCGTCGCGGGCCTGGTTCCCCCTTTCTCCGACTTCTTCTATGTCGTCCTCTGCCATTATAGGTTGCAGGCCCTTCACCTCCATCCCAACTCCATTCTTCTCTTGTCGATCTTCGCTTTCTACTGTGAGGCGTATGTCGCCGTGATCCCGTCCGTGGCTCTGCTACGCCACTTCTTCTTCCTCCGCATCAATGACGGTCGTACCTCTGGGTGCGCCAACTTCATCGTGGCCGGCAAGGCCAACGCGACCCCGAAGGCTGGGAAGAAGGCCGACGGCTTCAGGAGCAAGTGGGTCATGATGGACGCCAATTGCGTCCACCCACGCTTGAGGCTGCCGACGGAGATGCCCCAGTCCGACGAGGGGTGGTCTTGCGCCAAGCTTACTGATGACCGGGCGAAGCCTATGATGGAGAAGATGACTGCCGACCTGAAGTCGGGCAACGCGAAGGCGGCGAAGCTGACGGGGGCCATGCTCCTGAGGGAGTTCATGATGCTGCGCGTGGCCCTGCTCCAGGCGCGCTCGCGCCCCTTGTGGACGCTTGAGGGTGCTGAAGATAAGCTCCGCTTGAGTCCGGCGGCCTTGTCTGACGAAGAGCTGGCCGTGGCTCTCCTCCTCTTGGTCGGAGATGATCAGGAGTACCTGCCGAGCGCCTTCGTTCCTCTGTTCCTTCGCCAGGACGGGGCGCAGGTCGCGGCCGCCATGCCCACCTTTGACGGGGGCGGGCTGGTGCCGCCGGCGCCTACTGGGGTCCCGGTGGTGACGACGCTGGTGGACATGTCTTCAGGCGATTCCCACAGGGAGGGGGAAGAGGAGGAAGATGAGGAGCGCGACTCGGAGGCGACCCCCGAGGGGATGGGGGAGACCTTCCCCTTGCGGAAGGCCGACATCCTCCGCACCCTGCTTGATGACGACGACGAGGCCGATGTTCTCCAGAGGGGGGAGCCGCCCGTGATCCCGACGAGGGACAGGTCGGCGCTGATCTCCCGAGATGACGCTCCTGCTCTGACGCCGCCTGGGGCTGCTTCTGGCCCATCTGTCGCCCCTCCTTCAGCTCCCGGAACCCACGCGCCCGCACCCCAGGTTGCGAGGCTCTCATGCTTCAAGCTTACGAAATGGAGGGACTACACCGCGGTAGACCAGTAAGTGCTCTTGTCCCATTTTGTTCTTGCTTATGCCACTGATCCTTTACGCTACTCCGTTGTGCAATTAGGCCGATGCCCGCACCGAAGAAGAGGAGGGAGGAAGCGGTGGTGCTGCCCATGACCAATTTGCCTGCTGCGGCTGCGCCTCCCTCCGTGGAGAAGGGCAGCATTGGCGCTCACGCCTCTCCGGCTCGATCATCCTCACGAGGCCCGGGGGAGCATCCTCTGGAGGAGGAGTCAGCCCCCGTGGCCCCGCTGGCTCCGGAGGCACCGGTGTCCGGTTCGGCTGCTCAGGTCCCCAAAGTTCAGGAGGCCCCAGTCTCTTAGGCTATGGTGACGATGCCGCCTCCTCCTCCTCCTGCTGCTGCACGGCTGATTCCATGTCCTTCCGCCTCGCGCGACGTCTTGGAGCGCGCTCTTTCTGAGATGACCCGGCTGCGAGAAGATCTTCAGGGTGCAGACCCCAACCTGGTAGCTGGGCGCCTGGAGCTGGTCTCTGGCTGGCTTCATTCTGACGTGTCCGTTCGGGCGGCGCTGAGCCTGGCCACGGCGACCTCCGAGAAGGAGAAGCAGGCCGCCGCTAAAAGCAGCGGCCGCTCGCGAGGTGGTGCTCAAGGATGTCGAGGCCGCCCAGGATCGCTGCGGGGTGCTGGAGGCCGAGCTAAAGACCCTGCTCAACGAGCGTGCGGAAGAAGCCCGTAGCCACAAGGCGGAGGAGGTAAAGATGAAGGCCCGGGAGGACGCCATCAAGGGTCGCGACGCCGAGCTGGAGGAGTTGGCGAAAGCGCAGGCCGCGGAATGCAGCCGGCTCAGGAAGATGGAGCAGAAGGTGGAGGCGGAGAGGGCTGATCTTGACGCCAAGGCAAAGGTCCTGGCTGAGGACCGCGAGGCCTTCAAGCTCCTCGAGGTGAGGTCTCGGACGGTGCTGCGGTCGCTCTACGAGATGGGCTTGGAGGAGCCGCTGGCCGCCAGCAACGAGGGCCCCGCCCAGCTGCTTCCTTATCCGGTTGATGCGCTTGAGGACGTCGTGAGCGGTACCGGACCCATGGCAGAGGGGGAAGCCTGCGTTCTTTCCTCAGCCGCGTTGACGTACGTCTTCAGCCACCTCCATCTTCGCGATCCCGCCGCCTGCCTTGATGAGCTGCTGGAACCTGTGGACGACGAGCACTGCGCAACCGCCGCCACAGCTGTGAAGAGCCAGGTGGAGGCCCTGCTGGAGAAGTCCCGCGCCTTCGCTCCCGCACCCTCGACTGGCGGTGCTGCTGATCTCGCCACTCCACCAGGCGGTGCAGGTGAAGGCGACTCCACCAAGGAAGGAGCGTCCCTTGCGGGTGACGGCGGTGTCCAGGGATGACTTGCTCGCGGCTCTTTTCCTGTTTAAACTCGTGCAACATGTACCGTGCCTCATGGAGGTGTTTAAACTTGCGTTTGGTATTGGAGAACAATATGTTTTGTAATATTTTCTTTGAGATTTTGCGATTTCCTTCCCATTTGCTTTACGTTCCATGTCGGCAGAGCCCGACCCCGCGCATACCTCATCCGCCGTTGGGTCGTCCGGATCACCAGGACGAGACCAAGGAGTGAGGGGCTACGTGTCCAGTTAGGCTCCTGAGTCGCGATGCTCAGGAGTCCCCCTTGACGCGCAAACAGCTTACGGAAAGGAGAAGCAGGGGTAGGTCTAGTGTTCTACGTCGGCAGGGCCCGACCCCGCGCATACCTCAACCGCCATTGGGTCGTCCGGATCACCAGGACGAGACCAAGTAGTGAGGGGCTACGTGGCCAGTTAGGCTCCTGAGTCGCGATGCTCAGGAGTCCACCTTGACGCTCAAACGACCTTCCTACCTTTGCCCTCGCCGAGGCTTGGCTCTGGAGGGGCGCACGACGACCAGGTCTGGGGGACCTGGCTGGGTGGCGTACGCTCGGGCATGACTCGAGCGCAGCCCCCGTGCCCAGCCCCCTAGCGCGACTCTCCCGAGGGGAGGTGTTGCGATGAGGCCAGACACTGAGCTCGAGGGCTCCCTCAGGTTGATACGGCCATGAGGCCGTCCTCAGTTGTTTATCACCAGCGCGGAGCATAGCACTTCCACACCTGCACGGGCATAGCCGCTCATCGGCAGTGTCGACGGCCAGCACGGAGCATTGTGCTTCCACTGGTACGTGGGAGGGGACTCCCTCCTGCGGAGAGCCCCCGGGGCGTGTACAGCCCCGCCCTGACACACGTGGCTTGCACGGCAGGGCTAGACGAGGTGTGTCTGGGCACCTGTGAGCCAGCGGGACTCACGAGGCCCTACCTCAAGGCGGGTTGCGCCTGGTCTTGGCTCTTGATGGGTGTGGTGGTCCTGCGAGATGGTTAGACAACCTGCGCCGAACGAATCTCCTGAGGTTATCGCGTGAGAAGGCCAAGCACCAACGACCCCAGGAGGTGACGTGAACGGGGCCGGCCCGCCAGCCAGAGCTCAGCCATTGGATTTATCGACGCTGCAGGGACGGGCCCGAGCACAGATGCTGTGCCTAGCCTTCTTATGCGAAGGGCCTTGAAGAAAGACGAACGGCGCGCGGCGCCCATGGTGGGTGACAATCAAGCAGGTGGTAACCATGGATAGATTATGCATGAAAAGCAGACTAGCTCAGATAAATGCAAGAACGATACATGCCACTGGGCTGGACCCGAGCGGCTCGGGGATGATGCAGCTCGAGGGGTGCCCCCAGCAAAGCAAGCTAAAGACGTAAAATGATAATGCCGCAGGGACAGACCCACGCGGCCTGGGAATGATGCAGCCCGAGGGGCGCTCCCAACTAAATAAACTCGGAAGATATCACCTGGTTCCGTTGTCGAAGCGGTGTTGGGGCAGCTGAAGACGCGTGGTGAAGGGGTTGCTCCTCACGAGCCACCGGGGCCCTGAGCCTCGGGAGGCTCTGGGGGTCCAGGCGGTTCCTTGAGGACCGTCTCCACCTCCGCCAGGACTGCGTGATGCCTGGCTCCTGAGTCGCCAGGATGCTCCGCAGGTTGCGCTGGAAGGCGGACTCCACGCTCGGCAGGCCAAATGGTATGTGAACATAACTATGAGGTGGGCCCTCACAGCGTCCCACGCGCGAAGGCTAGAAAAGCTCCTGAGATGCGGCCCTGTTGAGTCCTGGGATGTCGACGCAGACGCGCAGCCCGCCATCCTCGTCTGGATGGGGAGCCGCGCCAGGTGAGCGGCGGTCGCCGCGCATGGCTCTTTCGTACTGCAGTTCCTGATTGGTCTTGGCAATGAACTCCTGAGCACCAGGTGCTCCATGCCTGGAGTCCTCCTGAGGGAAACATGCTGCGAAGCACGCCTCCACGTGGTGCCCGAGCGCCTCCCTCGTGATGTTGGCTAGGTCTGAGGCCCTCCAGAAGAGAGCCCCCGAGCACTGCCCGAGGAGGGCGCTGGACGTGCCTTCCTATGAGAGGGAGGGAGGCGGCCCAGGCGCGGGCGCCGATCCTGACGAGGCACCACTTGCGGCGCCGTTCCCCTGAGGCCCTGTGCAGAATAGCTGCTTCTTCTTGGGGACGACCTCAGGAGGGTACTGCGCTGCATTGTTGTCGGGGTCTTCGATTGATGCTGCTTGGAAGGCGCGCTCGAGGGAGCACACCGCATATCTTTCTTCGCAGGGGACTGTGATGATCCTGCCGCTTCCTGGCATCTTGAGGACGTTGTAGCCGTGGTGTGTCACTGCCATGAACTTGGCCATGGCCGGATACCCGAGGATGGCGTTGTACGAAAGACGGATGTGGGCGACGTCGAAGTCGATGAGCTCGGTGCGGTAGTTGTCGCCCTGTCCGAAGGTGACAGGGAGGCGGACCTGCCCTATCGGGGTGGTGGAGCCGTCGGTTACTCCTGAGAAAGGCTTGGTAGGCTGATCATATGGCACTTGAAGGTTGTCGAACGTCTCGACGGACAAGACGTTAAGCCCTGCGCCGCCGTCGATGAGGGTCTTGCTGACTTGCACGTTGCTGATGACGGGTGAGCAGAGCATCGGGAGGGCGCCAGCGGTGGCCGCGCACTTGAGTTGGTCTGCTGAGCTGAAAGTGATTGCACACTTGGACTACCTGAGCGGGTGCGTGGCCTCGAGCCTGGGAAGGACCGCGTTCACCTCGCGAGCAAACTGCTTGAAGATGCGCTGAGAGGCTGGGGCAAGCGCGCTCTTTCTGAGATGACCCGGCTGCGAGAAGATCTTCAGGGTGCAGACCCCCACCTGGTAGCTGGGCGCCTGGAGCTGGTCTCTGGCTGGCTTCATTCTTACGTGTCCGTTCGGGCGGCGCTGAGCCAGGCCACGGCGACCTCCGAGAAGGAGAAGCAGGCCGCCGCCCAAGCAGCGCCCACTCGCGAGGTGGTGCTGAAGGATGTCTAGGCCGCCCAGGATCGCTGCGGGGTGCTGGAGGCCGAGCTAAAGACCCTGCGCAACGAGCGTGCGGAAGGAGCCCGTAGCCGCAAGGCGGAGGAGGTGAAGATGAAGGCCCGGGAGGACACCATCAAGGGTCGCGACGCCGAGCTGGAGGAGTTGGCGAAAGCGCAGGCCGCGGAATGCAGCCGGCTGAGGAAGCTGGAGCAGAAGGTGGAGGTGGAGAGGGCTGATCTTGACGCCAAGGTGAAGGTCCTAGCTGAGGACCGCGAGGCCTTCAAGCTCCTCGAGGTGAGGTCTCGGACGGTGCTGCGGTCGCTCTACGAGAAGGGCTTGGAAGAGCCGCTGTCCGCCAGCAACGAGGGCCCCGCCCAGCTGCTTCCTTATCTGGTTGATGCGCTTGAGGACGTCGTGAGCGGTACCGGCCCCATGGCAGAGGGGGAAGCCCACGTTCTTTCCTCAGCCGCTGTAACATCCCAAAATTTTCCAAATTTTGGAATGTTAATAATAAGATATTAATGAGTGAATTGCTATGATTTTCATGGAAAATTAAAACCTTTTGATTCTTGTTTCAAATATTTCATTCAATTGCTTTTCTTTTGGACACCTATGAAATATTTTGAAACCACAAATAAAAACGGAGTGGAAATAAAATGACTTTCTCAAAATGTGACGAATAAATATTTCATTTGAAGTCCTTTGAATTTGGATTTCTATTTGAAGATGGATCTTATTTGGAGTTATAGTGTCATATAAATATTTCCAAATTACTAAAAAAATAAAAAAAATGAGAGGAGATAATATGACTTCTCCAAAAATATGATTGGAAGTATTTAATATTTCTTCTTTGGAATTTTTGGCATTCATAAGATACTAAGAACTATGTTGGTAAAATTATGAAGCCCATAGTGCATTATCGAAACATGTACGTACACAAAATTATTGCTTACTTATTTATGAAACCACTTTTTCTAAGCTAGAAATAATCAATCAGAATATGTGAACATATTTCTCAGATCTAAATAATAATTCTGAGAGAGCGAGCCATTTATTCATTGATTATCTAGTCTAATATTTATTATTAGTTATGCTTTCTCTCTATAAGCCCATCTAGCCCATCTATCTCTTCTATTGTTTTTTTTTCCCTTGGGCCACCTTTCCCACTAAGGCCCATCTCTCTTTCACTTAGCGCAGGCCCATGCGCTGGTCTTCGTCTACCTCTCTGTTCGTTCAATCTTCAGGAACACAGAGAGACTGTCATGGCACCTCCACCTCTTCCTCTCCCTCTAGTGCTAACCACAGACATCCTTTCGACTTTCCACCAACACGAAAATTAAAGAGGAATGCAAGTAGAACTCATTCAGGAAATTAAAACCCAACATTGTTGCGTTAATTGGACGCATGGAGCCGTGAAACGTACACGCACAAAACAGCCATTAATGGCCACGTTGAGCCCCTTGATCTGCCTGTACCGACCTCCCCTGACCCTCTATATAAGCTTAGGGCGTCGCCCATAATCTCCTCATTCGAAGCCCTCTCCTTCGGGAGCATATACCCCTGCCCATCGTCGTAAATTGCTCGCCGGAGTTGCTTGAGACCGCGGCTGTTCGTGGAAGTTTCCGGCGAGTTCGAGGTGAAGCAGACATTCTAACTCTTCCATCCTTCATATCTCGATATTGGGCATCTTATGGACCCTGTTTTCTTTGGAAAACTGGGAGCCGGAGCACGAGTTCTTCGTTGTCCGCTTTCGGCCGGAGTTGCGCCCAACTCCGGCCACATCTAGCAGCCACTTGAAGGCGAACCAGGAGCCGACGTCGTGTTCTGAAGACTCACCCCGACTTCCTCTCCTTCTTTGCCGGAGATCACCGCATCACCTCACGTCTGAGCCGCCGCTGCCGGCCATCTCCACCTCCGGTGAGGCCAGCCCTCTTTCTCTGTTAAAAAAACGAAACAGTATTAGCCTATAGAATTCTGCCACGTGGTGACTCTTTTTCTTACCTCGTTTCTTTTCCAGAAAATTAGCCCAACTTAGAAAAATCACATCTTTTAAACCGCTTATCCAAATTTGACAAATAAGATATCCCTGGATAGCTGCAGACCTCTAGTTTATTATAAAAAATTTAAATCTCACTTTTGTGCAAATTAAAATTTAGTTTTGATTTAAATACGAATTTTAGTAATTTTGCTATATCTTTTATTCTGTAAACCATATAAAAATGTTTTATATATGGAAGTTGGACCTTAGGACCTAACCTTTCTGTTGGACTGATGGATTAGTTTTCCAACATAGTTTAGATGTTTTTTTATCATCAACACCTTGGTTTGACCTTCTTGGATCATCATTTAATAACTTAGTTAAAATAAAATTTGACTATAGGGTAAAACTCTTAGATTGATCCCTAGGGAACCTCTCTGGACATTTGATATCACCACAAAACTTTGAAGTTACAAGAAGGATTTAATCCTTTTATCTTGAAACTTATGCCACGCCAGTTTTATTTAAACCAAGTCAAATATTCCGAATAATCTCATGATAGAATTTGTTGTAAGAACTTGTCTCACAACCCATCTTCTATATCAAACCAAGATCTTCAGTTAGTATCATTTCCAACCCTAGAATATTACTATGTCATATTTTCTTCCAAGACCACACCTGATTCTATATCAACCCTAACCGTGCCCTAGAAATTATGATAGTGGCAATCGAATAATTTGTGTTGTTATTTGGATTTTCACTTGGATGTTATTTGTGTGTTGAATGCTTGCTTGAATCATTGTTATGTGAACGTGGATATGCCGAGTGTCTTACTTGAGTTATTTATCGCGTTAGATTGCGACGAGTGCGAAGGTGAATTCTACGAGGAGGTAGAACTTTGTGACTACAAAACCGAAGGCAAGTTGCAAATTGATCATGCTTCAACCTATATTTTCATACTATGCATAACTCTTTAAATTTTAATACTATGCATATTTTATAAGAGTTTTGCAAAGTATTATTTTTAGCTAGAGCCATAAGGACTAACTACCATGCTTGGTCGCGCTTGCACAAATGGGTGGGTTGAAAATCAAACAAGTTTTAAACGAATAACCTTGCCCTCTTTTGGGGCAATGTTTTGAGAAAACTTTTGAAAATCAAAACTATATACTATTTTACTTCTACTCCCTGGGCGGAATGGTATTGATGGGAGCGTCTACAAGTGATTGCGCCCATCGGGGTCTTGTAGTGAATGCGCCCGACTGGGGTCTTGCACACAGGTTTTTGGTGGGGATTGCCGTCCAGGGGAATGAGATCTTCCAAGTACAGTTTGATGTAGCTTCCAGTACAGCCACATGCTACTATGGGCTCTGGCTTAGCTTAGTACTAACGGGAAACCCTTACCTCAGGACCGCCATCGGAGAGGGGCTTTCATTGCCTAAGTTGCGGGCGGCTTGGTCAGGTATGGGGCTGTTACGGAAAGGCTTCGTCGCAATATCCTCCTAGTCATACACCCAAGTGTGTAACGATAAATGGGGTTGGTTGTGTCATGTGGGGAACGTGTACGACCTCTGCAGAGGGTTTTACCTAATCGATTAGCCGTGCCCCCGGTTACGGGCAATTTGAGCAACTGAAGACTTGGACTGAAGAAGAATCTCCCCTCTCTTCTCTAAAAATATGTTTTAAGGGTTAAAGTTGAGGAATGAGCACAGTGAATGTGTTTCACTTCAACCTTATGTATGTTTTAAACTATTTTTGGAGAATGAGCACTGGTGCGTATACCTTTTATACTAAAAACTATTTTTTTAAAGAAGTTTATAAAAATATAGCATAGAAGAAAATTGGCTTTATGAAAAGGAACCCTCCACCAATACCTACCCTGCATATATAATCTGTTATACTTACCTTTGCAACTTGCGAGTACATTCCACGTACTCATGTGCACCTGTCATGTGCAGATCTCGATAGATTAAGAGATGATAGGGTTATGGTCTACACTCAACGAGCCCAGTGGCGTTGATGGAGCCTAACTTAGTGACTACGTATAATTCCGCTGTATTATCTGCCAGCTTGAGTTGTGCCTAAGGTATGATTTATATATATCTGGATCTACCGTTGTAGTAGAATGATGTATGTCTTACTGATATTCATTTTTGTTACTGTGTGTGCTATCTATGATCCAGGGATAGCACAGTAAGCACAGAGACTTGGATTCTGCCAAATCCGGGTCGTGACAGCCGCATTGACGTGCGTCTTCAGCCACCTCCATCTTCGCGATCCCGCCGCCCGCCTTGACGAGCTGCTGGAGCCTGTGGACGACGAGCACTGCACAACCGCCGCCGCAGCTGTGAAGAGCCAGGTGGAGGCCCTGCTGGAGAAGTCCCGCGCCTTCGCTCCCGCACCCTCGACTGGCGGTGCTGCTGATCTCGCCACTCCACCAGGCGGTGCAGGTGAAGGCGACTCCACCAAGGAAGGAGCGTCCCTTGCGGGCGACGGCGGTGTCCAAGGATGACTTGCTCGCGGCTCTTTTCCTATTTAAACTCGTGCAACATGTACCGTGCCTCATGGAGGTGTTTAAACTTGCGTTTGGTATTGGAGAACAATATGTTTTGTAATATTTTCTTTGAGATTTTGCGATTTCCTTCCCATTTGCTTTACGTTCCATGTCGGCAGAGCCCGACCCCGCGCATACCTCATCCGCCGTTGGGTCGTCCGGATCACCAGGACGAGACCAAGGAGTGAGGGGCTACGTGGCCAGTTAGGCTCCTGAGTCGCGATGCTCAGGAGTCCCCCTTGACGCGCAAACAGCTTACGGAAAGGAGAAGCAGGGGTAGGTCTAGTGTTCTACGTCGGCAGGGCCTGACCCCGCGCATACCTCAACCGCCATTGGGTCGTCCGGATCACCAGGACGAGACCAAGGAGTGAGGGGCTACGTGGCCAGTTAGGCTCCTGAGTCGCGATGCTCAGGAGTCCCCCTTGACGCTCAAACGACCTTCCTACCTTTGCCCTCGCCGAGGCTTGGCTCTGGAGGGGCGCACGACGACCAGGTCCGGGGGACCGGGCTGGGTGGCGTACGCTTGGGCATGACCCAAGCGCAGCCCCCGTGCCCAGCCCCCTAGCGCAACTCTCCCGAGGGGAGGTGTTGCGATGAGGCCAGACACTGAGCTCGAGGGCTCCCTCAGGTTGATACGACCGTGAGGCCGCCCTCAGTTGTTTATCACCAGCGCGGAGCATAGCACTTCCGCACTTGCACGGGCATAGCCGCTCCTCGGCAGTGTCGACGGCCAGCAAGGGGCATGGTGCTTCCACTGGTACGTGGGAGGGGACTCCCTCCTGCGGAGAGCCCCCGGGGCGTGTACAGCCCTGCCCTGACACACGTGGCTTGCACGGCAGGGCTAGACGAGGTGTGTCTGGGCACCCGTGAGCCAGCGCGGGACTCACGAGGCCCTACCTCAAGGAGGGTTGCGCCTGGTCTTGGCTCCTGATGGGTGTGGTGGTCCTGCGAGATGGTTAGACAACCTGTGCCGAACGAATATCCTGAGGTTATCGCGTGAGAAGGCCAAGCACCAACGACCCCAGGAGGTGACGTGAACGGGGCCGGCCCGCCAGCCAGAGCTCAGCCGTTGGATTTATCGACGCTGCAGGGACGGGCCCGAGCACAGATGCTGTGCCTAGCCTTCTTATGCGAAGGGCCCTGAAGAAAGACGAACGGCGCGCGGCGCCCATGGTGGGTGACAATCAAGCAGGTGGTAACCATGGATAGATTATGCATGAAAAGCAGACTAGCTCAGATAAATGCAAGAACGATACATGCCACTGGGTTGGACCAGAGCGGCTTGGGGATGATGCAGCCCGAGGGGTGCCCCCAGCAAAGCAAGCTAAAGACGTAAAATGATACATGCCGCAGGGATAGACCCACGCGGCCTGGGAATGATGCAGCCCGAGGGGCGCTCCCAGCTAAATAAACTCGGAAGATATCACCTGGTTCCGTTGTCGAAGCGGTGTTGGGGCAGCTGAAGACGCGTGGTGAAGGGGTTGCTCCTCACGAGCCACCGGGGCCCTGAGCCTCGGGAGGCTCTGGGGGTCCAGGCGGTTCCTTGAGGACCGTCTCCACCTCCGCCAGGACTGCGTGATGCCTGGCCTCCCGAGTCTCCAGGATGCTCCGCAGGTTGCGCTGGAAGGCAGACTCCACGCTCGGCAGGCCAAATGGTATGTGAACATAACTATGAGGTGGGCCCTCACAGCGTCCCACGCGCGAAGGCCAGAAAAGCTCCTGAGATGCGGCCCTGTTGAGTCCTGGGATGTCAACGCAGACGCGCAGCCCCCCATCCTCGCCTGGATGGGGAGCCGCACCAGGTGAGCGGCGGTCGCCGCGCATGGCTCTTGCGTACTGCAGTTCCTGAGTGGTCTTGGCAATGAACTCCTGAGCACCAGGTGCTCCTTGCCTGGCATCCTCCTGAGGGAAACATGCTGCGAAGCACGCCTCCACGTGGTGCCCGAGCGCCTCCCTCATGATGTTGGCTAGGTCTGAGGCCCTCCAGAAGAGAGCCCCCGAGCACTGCCCGAGGAGGGCGCTGGGCGTGCCTTCCTATGAGAGGGAGGGAGGCGCCCCATGCGCGGGCGCCGGTCCTGACGAGGCACCACTTGCGGCGCCGTTCCCCTGAGGCCCTGTGCGGAGTAGCTGCTTCTTCTTGGGGACGACCTCAGGAGGGTACTGCGCTGCATTGTTGTCGGGGTCTTCAATTGATGCTGCTTGGAAGGCGCGCTCGAGGGAGCACACCGCATCTCTTTCTTCGCAGGGGACTGTGATGATCCCGCCGCTTCCTGGCATCTTGAGGACGTTGTAGCCGTGGTGTGTCACTGCCATGAACTTGGCCAGGGCCAGATACCCGAGGATGGCGTTGTATGAAAGACGGATGTGGGCAACGTCGAAGTCGATGAGCTCGGTGCGGTAGTTCTCGCCCTGTCCGAAGGTGACAGGGAGGCGGACCTGCCCTATCGGGGTGGTGGAGCCGTCGGTTACTCCTAAGAAAGGCTTGGTAGGTTGAAGCTGATCATATGGCTCTTGAAGGCTATCGAACGTCTCGACGGACAAGACGTTGAGCCGTGCGCCGCCGTCGATGAGGGTCTTGGTGACTTGCACGTTGCTGATGACGGGTGAGCAGAGCATCGGGAGGGCGCCAGCGGTGGCCGCACACTTGAGTTGGTCTGCTGAGCTGAAAGTGATTGCGCACTTGGACCACCTGAGCGGGCGCGTGGCCTCGGGCCTGGGGAGGACCGCGTTCACCTCGTGAGCAAACTGCTTGAAGATGCGCTGAGAGGCTGGGGCCTGAGCTCCGCCCAAGATGCAGGTGATAGCACGCGACTCTTGGAAGCCCCCAGCCCTCGTCCTGATGGTGGTCGTCGTTCCTTCTTGGCGGTGGCGGCAGCAGAGGAAGGCCAGCGTTGCCCTGGGGGCGGTCCTCGCGAGGCTGATCCCTCCATGCGACCTGACGAGGCTGGTCCTGCCAACGATCTTCGCGAGGCCGGTCGCACCACTCCTGGCAAGGGCCACGATCGTCCCGGCGTCCTCCGCCACGTCCTCCTCCTGGGCCGTAGCCCTGGTCGTTGAGCTCGGGGCGTCGACCGAGGCGTCCATCTCGAATGGCCCTGAGCTCTTGACAATCGTTAGTGTTGTGACTGTGGACGTTGTGGAAGGCGCAGAACGGACAGCTGCTCTTGGACGACTCGGGAAGGTCCCGTCTGCGCTTGGTCTCCGGCTCCGCTGCAAGCACGGCCACCCCCTTGCGCTTCACGTCCTTGGCCTTCGCCTTCTTCTCCTCAGGGTCGGCAGCCGGGAGCTCGAGGAGGGAAAGGCGTCCTTCCTCAGCTCTTGCGCACTTGGTCGCCAGGTTGAACAGCTCCAAGGTTGTGAACAACTCCTCGTCGATGGCGAGCTCCTCCTTCATTTTGACACCGCAGACGCCATCAGAAAACGCGGAGATGATGGCCTCGTCCGTCACCTTGGGGATCTTGAGGCGAACGTTGTTGAAGCGCTGGATGTACTTTTGCAGGGTCTCTCCTGGCTGCTGCTTGATGCGGCGCAGGTCACCCGCGGCCGGAGGGCGGTCGCGAGTGCCCTGGAAGTTGGCGACGAAGCGGTCGCGCATCTTGTTCCAGGAGGAGATCGAGCCCGGGGGTAGGTTCAGGAGCCACGAGCAAGCGCCATCCTTGAGAGCCATGGGGAACCAGTTCGCCATGACTTTTTCGTCGCTGTTGGCCGCCTCGATGCTCAGCTTGTAGAGCTGCAGGAACTCCGCGGGGTCGGGGGTGTCGTCATAGCGAGGAGGCAGGTCTAGCTTGAACTTGCCCAGCCAGGCGACGCTACGCAGCTCGGGAGTGAAGGCGCGGCAGCCTGCGGCGGCCACCGGGACCCTTTGCTGATGCGGGGCCTGCCCTTGATGCCCGCGCACCGCCGCCGCAAGCGGCGCACGGTCTTGTCGCAGTGGTGTTGGGAGTGCGGGAACATTCTGTTGCGGCCGGGGAACTTCTTGGTAGCTTCCTTCTTCTCACACAGGCGCCCGGCGCGGTGGGTCACACCGGGGGGCCGCACGCCTTGGTGCCAGGACGCCGTCTTGGTGCAGGGTGGTGGAGGCGCTCCGTGGGCCACGTCGCCCATAGCTGGCGGAGGGCGAGGCAGCGAGAGGGATGGCGCAGGGGAGCCCCCTGCGGCACTGACGAGCTCGGCGATGCGGTCCAGCCAATCTTCGTAGAGGTCGTCGACGGGGCAGTAGCGCAGGAGCTCGCGTGCCATGAGCAGCGCGGCCTGCGCGTCCGTGGGAGCACGACGAGCGTGAGACAATGAGCCGGCCGGGGTCAGCGACGGAGTGGCGGTGCGGCTGTCCCGCCGCACCGAGGGGTGCAGCGAGGATGCTTGCTGCTCGCTCCCGCCGGGCCAGTGGCGGCGTTGGCGGCAGGCGACGAGGAACGGCGGGGAGGCCCGCCGACAGGAGCGATCTGAGCGACGCGGGTGGCGAGGGCGGCCCGACGCTCAGCGCGGGCTCGACGAGCGTCCGCCATGGATGCAATGAAGCGACAGGACGCGGATCGACGGAAGAAAAGCTTCGGCGCACCCCTACCTGGCGTGCCAAATGTCGGATTTCGGGTTCCGACAAAACCCTTGAGGTTCGAACACTGGGGTGTGTGCGAAGATCTCTCCCTACCTAATCACGCCCTTAGCCTCACCACAATCTCAAAGCTTAGCTCGACGAACTCGCAACACAAGAGACACGAGATTTATACTGGTTCGGGACACCGTTGTGGTGTAATATCCTACTCCAGTGTGGTGTGGTGGATTGCCTCTTGGGCTGAGGATGAACAGTTACAAGGGAAGAACAGCCTCATGAGGGGAGGTGTTCTTGTGCTTGGTGAGTGTGAGGATGGTCCGAATCCATCCGTTTTCAGTTGCCTCCTACTGCGGTGGCTAGTCCTATTTATAGTGGCCCTGGTCCTCTCCCCAAGTATTGAGCGGGAAGGGAGCCAACAACGGCCAAATTCGAAGGGAGACAACTAGTACAAGTTATCCTGACTAAAGGTGGTCTTCGCCTGCCAAAGGCTCTGGTGGTGACGCCGTCTTGGGCTCCACGGTGACCTCTGTCTTGCCGTCCTGCTGGTCTTGGTCACGTTGCACCGATATGGAAACATTTCCCTGATGCCTCGGGACTCCTCGCATGAACTTGCCCCTTTAGCACCAAAGAGGAAACGAGGACACTGCGCGCGCTGGCACCCGCCTCGCTCCGGTCGTGATGGCTTGCGTCACAGGAACCTCGCGAGGTGTCCCTTGCCTTGATCTCTCCGCCCCTTGCGAGCCAGCCTGGTGAGGTCGCTCCTGCGGAGGTCTTATGTCGTCCGCCTCGCGAGGCTTGGCCCCTCACGAGGGTCTTGAGTGTTTGCTGGTGAAGAAGGGTCGTACAGGACCGCTGGTGGAGCCACGCCGTGGGCCGCAGGCAGGCAAGTCTGGGGACCCCCGTTCCCAGGACGCTAACAATACGTTTCCGTTCTTATGTACATCCCACACAGTCAATCCAGGGAAAACGTTTCCGTTCGGATGTACATCCCACACGGTTTTATGGATACGCTCGTGTGTGAAAGGTGTAACTATCACACACGCTCTGCCTTGGTTAACTGTTTGCTTTCATTAACTACATCACACATGATTTGATGTAGAAAACTGTGTGGCATTGGGCTATCCATCGCAAGCGCTTTTACTGCTAGAACCATAAAGGTCCATGACCGTCTGTTCTATTTTTATTTTTGCCTGTAATTTATTATTCTAATTGGAAATTTTGAAATATGAAACGTGCAATTCAAATTCTCAGCACAATGGTTCAACAACGAATCCATAAATAAAATTGCCAGTACAATATGTTCAGTAATTACAGGATTAGGCAGCAATTAACTATGATGAACCGTAGTATTTAAAAGCGGTAAAGGTGAAGAGACAAGTGTAAATCATTTTGATTGCCGATGGTGTTGAAGAAGCGGAATGCCCATAATGTGCCTTCCTGCATGCCATAGGCACGAACCACTTTTGTCCAACCCCTTGTGATGATCGCCCGCCCATCCTTCACCGCCTTCAGGAAGACTTCTAGAGCATTATCATGGTAGCATGAATTATATACTTTAACCTTAGTTGCCTCCACTCCGGTCATGTAGTTTGCAAGGTAATCATCAGTAAATAGCTTCGGAAACCACTGAAAAGAGAAAAATATCAGATATTGAGGTCTAATAGAGTAACTTGTTGTGGGCAGGGGGAAAAGGCAACACATTACTTACCATCCTAAAGTTCACTGTTGTCTTCGACAAAGTGTAAATAAAGAGCTTAATTCCAATCACCCGTTTCTTTCGCCTAACAATCTTTCTTCGACAAAGTGTAAATAAAGAGTTTTCATGAATATCTCATTGCCCCATAGGCAAAAGGGATCGAAGCGTGGATCAGTACCCCTCATATATGTACCTACAAGCAACCAGTAAATGTTAGAAGCTAAACTGAGATTGCACAAATGATGTAAAATACAACTACCTATGTTCCTAAGTACAAGTATTTTTTGAGATTTCAATATGAACTACATACAGATGTATATAGAATTATAGATATAGTTTAGATTAGATTCACTCATTTTGCTCCTTATGTAGTCTATATTGGAATCTCTAAAAATACTTATATTTAGGAATAGATGGTGTATAAGACATGGGATGCAGCTAACCTCGACGGCAAACAACAACATCGCCCATTGTAGCCTTGTGTAAGTACATGGAAAACCAATGTTAACTACAACAGGGTTAACATCCACCAAAAATAGCAAATGGTAATAAAACGGCAGCATCTGTAGTGATATCTGCATTTCGAAAGAGTAGCACAGTAGCAAAGGGACGGATTAAAAAATGGATACAACTGTTAATTGCAACAGGCTTAACAACATCCTAATTCATGTTTTGTAAGTTTGTAGCCAATGAAATACAACTCTTTAAAAATGGATACAACTGTTAATTGCAACATGCTTAATGGCCATTGAAACCGGTACTGATAAAAATGCAATTGGCAGATTTAAACATCACAGGGCAGGTGCTGCCAGAGGAGATAATGGCCCAGTTGTCTATAAAAAGGTAGGGAAAATAGCTCAAACGTGTTAGGCATGTTTACTACAACATGCTTAATACATCGACAGTACAAAACATAGCCATTAATTGCAACTGATATTGGTAAGATTGAACTGGTGGGTACATACTTGGTAACTCCTGAGAGGTAGTTGCTGGGGCACTTCATCTTGGCTAGAGCCCGCCCAAAGTCAGCGGCGGCGGAAACGAGCTGTTCCTCCGGGTCGAAGCGTGGATCAGTGCCACTGACATGTGTATCTACATGCAACCAGTAAATGGTAGACGTTAAACTGCAATTGCACAAATGATGTGAAATACTGTAAGACATGGGATGCAGCTAACCTTGACGGCAAACAACAGCATCGGCCGTTATGACCCTGTGTAAGTACATGGACAAGCATGTTAAGTACAACAGGGTTAGCATCCACCAAAAATAGCAAATGGGGCAGCATCTCTAGTATATCTTCATTGCGGAGAGTAGCATGGTAGAAAATGGACAGATTAAAAAATGGATACAACTGTTAAATGCAACAGGCTTAACAACATCCTAAGTCATGTTTTGTAAGTTTATAGCCATTGAAATGCAACTGTTTAAAAATGGATTCAACTTTTAATTGCAACAGGCTTAATAGACATTGAAACCGGTACTGATAAGAATGCAATTGGCATAGTTAAACATCAGAAGGTAGGTGCTGCCAGAGCAGAGAATGGCCCAGATGTCTATAAAAAGGTAGGGATAGTAGAAAAAATGTGTTGGGCATGTTTACTAGAACATGCTTAATACATCGACCGTACAGAACATAGCCATTAATTGCAACTGGTATTGGTAAGATTGAACTGGTGAGTACATACTTGGTAAGTCCTGAGAGGTAGTTGCTGGGGCACTTCATCTTGGCCAGAGCTCGCCCAAAGTCAGCGACGGCGGAGGCGAGCTGTTCCTCCGGGTCGAAGCGTGGATCAGTGCCACTGACATGTGTACCTACAGGCAACCAGTAAATGGGTAGAAGTTAAACTGCAATTGCACAAATTATGTGAAATAATGTAAGACATGGGATGCAGCTCACCTCGACGGCAAACAAAAGCATCGGTCGTTATGACCCTGCGTAAGTACATGGACAGGCATGTTAAGTGCAACAGGGTTAGCATCCACTAAAAATAGCAAATGGGCAGCATCTCTAGTGATATCCTGAGTCATGTATTGTAAGTTTGTTGCTGGTATTGGTGAAATTGAGCTGGACACGATAATATTTGAACATCACACACTGTGTAGTACTAAAATAAACAAGGTACGAACATGCTTAATACATCAACTGTACAAATCATAGCCGTTGTAAGTGGTATTGGTAAGATTTAGCTGGTCAGATCTTACCTGTTAAGTCCTGGGGGGTAGTCGCTGGGGGATTTCATCTGGGCCAGAGCCTGCACCATGTCGGCGGCGGCGGAGGCGAGGTGTTCCTTCGGGTCAACACGCACAGCGGCCATCGCGCCATGGACCGCCATCAGCTCCTGGCGGGGGGGATTTGGAGGCATGAGGATGTTTCGCAGGCGCCATTTAAGCAATCAGGCCGGGGACGTGATAGAGATCGGTGGGTTACCTGACTGGATCCGAGCAGAACATAGGTGTGGTTGAAGCTGTGGTTGCGGCGGCAGCGGTTTGAGATGCTGGTAGGGGGAGGCGCGAGGGAGGGGGGATACTGAGGGGAAGGGGATGTGGTTGGAGGAATGAATTCTGAAATCGGGCGCCTAATGAAAATTTCGGTGCGAAATTTGAAACTTGGGCGAGGGAAACACACAACGCACAGGAAGCGCGTAAAATACTTGTGTGCCAGAAAAAAGAAAGTTGGCAGATCCCGTCTCCAAAAAAATGTACATGTGTACTTGATTTTTTCGGTCAATGGTATGCCTAGTTTATTAGGAAATATCGCACAGGTAACTGACTTATGGGTCATTAACGCAAAAAACACAGACGGGTACGGCTTAGAAACCGTGTGTTTTGTGATCTTCTAATGATTAACGCAAAAAAACGCACACGGGCACACATGCTAATCAATGCTCAAAGCCCTCAAAGGATGCTCTTACTGACATTGTACGTTAATACTACAAACTTAAAGTACTACTGGTAATTTGCTCTAATACTACAAACTTAAAGTACTTCTCACATGCTGCCATCAGGGCATGCTGGCCAGACGCCGGCATTCTCCTTCCCGGCCTTGTAGGCGGCAGCCCACCGTGCTTCGATCTCCGCCAAGCTCTCCTCACCACGGCGTGCGGCCTCTTTTTTCTTGCGGCGGTTGGACTCTCTTTTCTTGACTGCTTTCTACCTTTTCCGCTCCTTC
The DNA here is from genome assembly GCF_018294505.1 of Triticum aestivum. Taxonomy (NCBI): domain Eukaryota; kingdom Viridiplantae; phylum Streptophyta; class Magnoliopsida; order Poales; family Poaceae; genus Triticum; species Triticum aestivum. Next base: position 218,973,834 of record NC_057808.1, read on the forward strand.
TGTGCGGCTTTGGCCGCCTCTAGATCCACCACCCATTCGGCCATGGCAGCCTCAAAGTCCGCCCATGTAACTGTCTGGCCGCCGGCGGCGATGAACTTCGCGCGGCGAGATGCCATCGCTTCCTTACCATGTGCGCGGTCGCGGGTGGCGAGGAACGTGGCGCGGCGGGATGCCATCGCTTCCTTACCAGTTACAGTGCGCCGCGGTGCCATGGACGACACCTGGAGAGAGCTCTGGGCCGGAGGGGCCGGGCAGCCGAACAGTGCGGTGGTATTCAAGAGCTCAACCACAAACGACAACAGAAATTTGGCTTCCCTTACAATTTCACTCGTTCATTATCGCACACGGTTCATCTCCGTCGCTTCCGGAAACAGTGTGCGCTGAGCCTATTGTGTGTTGCATTATGATTGGCCGGACCACGGCCACGCGGATCGCGCGTGTGCACTGTTGGATGCGCCGCAATCGAACGGCAATCCACATCCCTCACATCACACCCGTGCACCTGTAGCTGGATTGGATTTATATGCGCTAAATGCCTAGAAAATGCACATAATCCCCTAAATATGGTAATGAGCCTCGAAAAATGTCAAATTTGAACACGGTGATTTGCAGGGTGTATGTTCGTCGTAGAATCCATGGCAAAGAATGAAGAAAATGTGGATTCCCTTTCAATCTTCAGGATTTCCCTTTCGAAAGGATGGAACTTCCTCGGTGATGGTTCGATTTATGAAGGGCGTGCGTGACAACATAAGCCAAACCTTCTCAATTTTTTACCAAGGCATGGTGAGGTCATACCATGGCACCATGCCAGGCGTCATGTTTTTTAAGCATTTATTTCATTTTTTATAGTTGAAAACCCAACAAACAGACATTTGTGGTTGACTATTGCCACACATTTCATCGAAATATCTGTCCATTCCTTGTAAAAGGCATGAGAATTTACTAAATGGCACGAGCATGGTTTTCTAGGCCGTTCTTGTGGACCCTTTCATGCATCGATTGTTTGAACTTGAATTATGCGCACTAATTCCTAGGAAATGCACATAATCCCCTAAATATGGAAAATGAACCCGGAAAAGTGCCAAATTGAACACGGTGATTTGCAGGTTGTATGTTCATCGTAGAAAAAACTCGTGGACAAAGGACAAAGGAAATTTGGACCCCCCCTTCAATCTTGGTGATTTCCCCTTTGAAACCATAAAACTTCCTCGGTGATGGTTCGATTTATGGAAGGCGCGCATCACGGCATAAGGAAAACATTCTCCAATTTTTACTAGGGCATGGTGAGGCCATACCATGGCACCAAGCCAGGCGTCATGTTTTCCAACCATGTGTTTCATTTTTTGTATAGTTGTTAACCGAGTAAACGACGCGTTTATGGTTGACTATTGCCACACATTTCCTTAAAATATCTGCCCATTCCTTGTAAAAGGCATGAGAATGTGCTAAATAACACGAGCATGGTTTTCCAGACCGTTCTTGTGCTCCTTTTCATGCACCGATTGTTCGAATTTTAATTATGTCCATTAATGCCTAGAAAATGCACATAATCCCCTAAATATTGTAAATGAGCCCAGGAAAATGTCAAATTTGAACATGTTGCATTTGAGGTGGTATGTTGATCGTTGGAAAAAAACTGCATGACAAACTAGGACGGAAATTAGGATTCCACTTCAATCTTGGGGATTTTCCCTCTCGAAAGCATGGAACTTCCTCGGTGATGGTTCAATTTATGAAGGGAGTGCATGACGACATAAGCCAAACCTTCTCAAATTTTTACCAGGGCATGGTGAGGTCATACCATGGCACCATGCCAGGCATAATATTTTTAAGCATTTATTTTATTTTTTCTATGTTGAAAACCCAACAAACAAACATTTGTGGTTAACTATTGCCACACATTCCATCAAAATATCTGTCCATTCCTTGTAAAAGGCATGAGAATTTACTAAATGGCACGAGCATGGTTTTCTAGGCCGTTCTTGTGGACCCTTTCATGCATCGGTTGTTTGAACTTGAATTATGCGCATTAATGCCTAGGAAATCCACATAATCCCCTAAATATGGCAAATGAACCCAGAGAAGTGCCAAATTTGAACACGGTGATTTGCAGGTTGTACGCTCATCATAGAAAAAAACTCGTGGACAAAGGACAAAGGAAATTTGGATTCCCCTTCAATCTTGGTGATTTCCCCCTCGAAACCATGAAACTTCCTCGGATGATGGTTCATTTTATGAAAGGCGCGCATCACGACATAAGGAAAACATTCTCCAATTTTTACCAGGGGCATGGTGAGGCCATACCATAGCACCACACCAGGCGTCATGTTTTCCGACCATGTGTTTCATTTTTTGTATAGCACGAGCATGGTTTTCCAGACCGTTCTTTTGCACCTTTTCATGCACCGATTGTTCGAATTTGAATTATGTGCATAATTAATGCCTAGAAAATGCACACAATCCCCTAAATATGGTAAATGAGTTCGGAAAAATGTCAAATTTGAACACGTTTCATTTGAGGCGGTATGTTGATCATTGGAAAAAAACTGAAAGACAAACTAGGACGGAAATTTGGATTCCCCTTCAATCTTGGTGATTTCCCTCTCGAAAGCATTGAACTTCCTCGGTGATGGTTCGATTTATGAAGGGCATGCATGACGACATAAATCAAACCTTCTCAGCTTTTAACCAGGGCACGGTGAGGCCATACCATGGCACCATGCCAGCCGTCATGTTTTTCAAGCACATATTTCATTGTTCTATAGTTCATAACCCAGTAAATGACGCGTTTGTGGTTGACTCCATTGAAATCTCTGCCCATTCCTTGTAAAAGGCTTGAGAAATTACTAAATACCACGAGTGTGGTTTTTCTAGACCGTTCTTGTGCACCCTTTCATGCACCAATTGTTTGAATTTGAATTACGTGCATTAATGCCTACAAAATGCACATAATTCCCTAAATATTGTAAATGAACCCGGAAAAGTGTCAAATTTGAACACGGTGATTAGCAGGGTTTATGTTCATCGTAGAAAAAAACTCATGGATGAAAGACAAAGGAAATTTGGATTCCCATTCAATCTCGGTGATTTACTATCGCACACAGTTCATCTCCGTCGCCTCTGCGAACTGTGTGTGTTCATTGACACATGCAAAAGGAAAACAAAACCCTCGCGCACTTCGTCCCCACTCACTCGCCGCGTACTCCTCCACAACTCTGCACCCTAAGCTGGACGGCTGTTGGCGGCGGCCGTAGGTCGCGCTCCAAACGGCACCGGATTTCGCCTCCACCGCTTTCCGCCGCCTATCTGCACCGACAATCTAGACTCTGGTCGACTGGGGTCTTCTGTGGGATTGGGCCGAGGATTTTTCTCATGGAGAAGGTAATCAACTTAATTAGTGAAATATTCACTCATCTCTTATCGCAGTCCGTCCGTCACTGTTAATCAACCGGCGGAAATCGCCGTGGAATCATTTTTGTTCTAGCTGATTCGTGGGTGTTCATTCATGTGTGCACAGTGCGAGCACAAATCGGGCAACTGTGGTCATGGTCAGTCGGAAACGAAGTTCTATCTCACCATTCCGGATGACTTCAGGGAGCGCTCAGTATATTCAATATCAACCTACCACGGTCGGCATGGCCTAAAATTGTGAACATATACCGTCTGTTCCTACATTATCTATATATTTGCATCATTATGGTGTCGTCTGCATACTGGAGGTGGGTCAGACCTCCGTCGCCTATGAGATGGGGGCAAATCCCCTAATATGGCCAGCTCGTTTGGCCAAGTCTAGGATCGTTGCCAAAGCATCGACCACAAGATTGAAGAGAAATGGGGAGAGAGGGTCTCCTTGCCGCACCCCTTGTCTTGTCAGGAAATACGGGCCGACCTCCCCATTTATGTTGACAGCCGTGCGCCCACTCGTGACAAGCTGCATAACCCGCACAATCCAGTGCGGGTAGAAGCCACGCTTCATCAGCACCTCCCAATGGAAGGACCAATGTACAGTGTCGTACGCCTTATGGAAGTCAATTTTGAGGAACACCGCGCAGAGGCGTTTGCTCTTGACTTCATGAATGACCTCATGGAGAACGAGGATCCCGTCCAAAATATACCGTCCTTTCGTGAAGGCCGTATGGTTCGGATGGTGGATCCGGGGGCGATCAGGTCCGCCCTAGTGGCGTACCCTTTGGCCAGAATCCGAAAAAGTACGTTGAGAACCGTGATTGGTCGGAACTGCCTAATGTCTGACGCGCCCGGGTCCTTCGAGATCAAGGAGATGATCCCGTAATTGAGGCGAGAGACATCCAAAGTTCCTCGAGAGAGCTTAAGGAACAGGTCGAGGATTACATCTTTGACCATAGGCCAGAATGCCTGGAAGAAGCGGGCCGGCAGACCATTGGGACCCGGGGCCGAGGCCGGGTTCATTGCTTTCACAAAAGTCTCGACCTCGGTGGCATCGAAGGGAGCGAGGAGAGCAGCATTCTCCGCTGGGGAGATTTGTTGGCTAGGCGTCCATATGTGGTCTGCTAGAGAGACACCACCCCTAGGTCGCCCGGCAAATAGCGACTTATAGAATCCGTCCACATGGGTCCGGATCGCTGGTGGGTCCTGAAATAGCTATCCTCCTTCCCACAAAAGGGGAATGGAGCAGCGTCTACGACGGCCATTAGCAATGGCTTGGAAGTAGGCAGTGTTGGCATCGCCAAACAGCTCCCAGTTCATAGAACCCCGTTGGCGCCAATATTCCTCTTCTTTAGAGTAGATGTCCATAATAGAATCTTCGAGGTTGTATCTATGAGTCCATTCTTCTGCAGAGATGCCCGAGGTGTCCGCACGAAGGTCAAGGGAGTGAATCTCCTCAAGAAGGGACGCCTTCTGGACCCGAAGGTCCCTCCCTACGTTGGCGCCCCAACCCTTCATGAATTGCCTAGAGCGCTTGGACAGGTGGTGCCACTCGTCCAAGATAGACATCTACCTATGAGGCTCATTCTGCGACAATGTCCAATGCGCCTGGATGGCCGCAATGAAGCCTGGCTGTCGGAGCCAGAAAGCCTCGAACCGGAAGCGAGGGGGAGGGCGAGGTCTCTCATCCCTGGAGGATAAGAGGAGAGACACATGGTCGGAACCGATGCGCGTAATAGCCTGAAGAGAAGCCAAGGGGAACCGAAGTTCCCAGTCAGGGGTAACGAATAACCGGCCAGGAACACTAAGGGTCGAGGCAACCTGTCTATTAGTCCAGGTAAATCTAGCCCCGACCCTGTCAAGCTCCCGAAGGCCTATGTCCGCAACCCAGTCGTTAAACCACTGGCTCTCTGCAGGATCAATCCGAGAGTTACTCTTCTCCGCAGCAGAGCGGAGGAGGTTGAAGTCCCCTCCCAGCACCACCGGAAGGTAGCAGACGCGATCTTGGAGTGGAGATCAACCAAGAAAGCAGTCGAGCGACTATGGTCAGCCAGACCGTAGACCACGATGACCTCCCATTTGAAGTTCATATCGCGCTCCCAGACTTCCATACTGACGAAGTGAGATCCACGATCCATGGATCCCACTACAAAGGTGGTGTCCTTCACACCTAGAAGGATGCCACCGGAGTGACCCGCCACTCCACTAGATGGCAGCCAGTGCCAAGCAAACAGGTGTCTACTAAGACGTTCGAGCTCTACTAGGGAGAACTCGGTGCGCATCGTTTCCTGAATCGCTACCACATCTACGGACTCATCACGCATGTACTCAATGAGTTGCCTGCGGCGGCCATCGTGGCTGAAGCCCCACAGGTTCCAGAAAAGGGCGCGCATGACTATTCACCCAACGGGTCCTCCCTGGACCCTATGGTAGTGGAAGCTCTAAGTGTCCGACGCAACTGAGCAGTGCGGGACCGCGTACGACCGCGGGGGTCGGTCTCAAAGAGGCCCCGGCCTCCTACCGGGCGGGGAGTAGGAGGTGGAACCTCCGCGGCTTCTGCCGCCTCGCGCGCTCGGGTGGCCGCGAGATGGCCCTCCAGAACCTCCTTGGCCTAGAGGGACGCGAGCTGCTCTAAAACCAGACCCTTCTCGCCATGGAAAACTATAGCCGAATCGGCAGCAACCTTGGTTAGGTGGTCAAGCGGAATGCCAACTAGTGCAGAGAATGAATCGTCGTAGATGTCATCAGAGTCAAGAGAGGGAGCCTGGGTGGTGGACGAACCTGCGCCGAGGTTGCGGATGGCGGCACGACGCGACGCCTTCTCCACCGCGTTCGGCGAGGCCCCCTCCAGCTGGGGGCCGCCCCAAGCCGAGCACTCTTCCGGGCCGACGAGACCGGTGTGGAAGCACAGTGGGGGCGGCACCTGGACTTGGGCGGCCACGAGGAGGCAGGCGGGGAAGCATCCGCAGGCCCGAGATTCGCGGGAGCTCGTGCAGAAGAGCCCTCCAGCACGCGCACCAGAGACATGAGTCGCAGGGAGGACAGGGGGTGCACATACAGGCTCACCCGACTGTCCCCACTTCCTTCCTCGTCAGATGACGACATCGTAGTAGGAAGGAAGGGAGTAGGCAGGTTAGCGCCGGGAGGGAGGGTAGCGGCCTCGTCCAGCATGGCCGCGATGGCCTCGATGTCCTCAGACTCCTCCCCGGCGCTGGCCTCACGGGATCCGAGCCCCGAGCAGTGGGCAGACGAGGGGCGGGTGGAACTGGCCGGAGGAGGAGCGTCACCAGGGTCCGTAGAGTCATCATCGAAGGCCTCAGAGCGTGGAGAGCGACTGCGGGAGCGACGGTGGTTGCCATGGGGAGCAGCGCTCCCACCCTGACCAGGGGGGCCCAGCTCAGGATCGGCACCACCCCCATCCTCCAGGCTGAGGGGATCAGTGGGAGTCCCACCCTCAATCAAGATGCAGAGATCGTAGCCGACGTCGTTGAAGAACATCTGAATCGTCGTCCTGAGCTTGGAGGGGTCTGGAGACTTGATTTGCACCCGCACGGCCGGGCCCTTGACCAAGGAGGTACCGTCGACAGCAACAAACTTGCCAAGCAGACGGGACATGCCACGGATGACGCCCTCATCCTTGGCATTAGGAGGAAGCCCGCGAATCTGTACCCACACCGTGCAGAGGGTGGCCACCACGAGGGGGTCAACCAAAGGAACCGAGATGCGGACAAAGAGCTGGTTGAGGGCCGGGGTCAGCCTGGCGTTGTGGGTGCCGTAGCGAAAACTGACCGGGTCAGGGAACACCGCGGTGAACTCCTGGTCCGAGATCAGAGCCACCTCCCAATCCCAGCCCGGGTTGAACAGGTGGCGAAGCTCCTCAGAGATGATGGAAGGGGATGCCGTCTTGCCATCCAAGACCGAGATGAGAGTGGTCATGGGCAGGGTGGCCCGAGCCTCGGGGAGGTCCATCTAGAAGAAACCCAGGTCATCCAGCGCGTAGCCGAACAGACTAAGCGCGCCAATGGGCTGATGGTCGGGGCAAAGCCCCGCGGGGTGATCCGTCTTCTTGCAGAGGAAGCAGGCCGGGGGCTGAGTGCAATCCACCTGGCAGTGCGTGGCCAACCCACAGTTGAAGCAGGAGGCCACCACCGCGGCGGACGGAGGCACAGCCGCAACCGTCGGGTTGGTGACCGAGGAAGCCGGGCCACCCGGCTGCGGATGAGCACCCCGCTTCTTCTTCTTCTTCTTCTTCTTCTTCTTCTTCTTCTTCTTCTTCTTCTTGGCAAAACCCCCAGCCATTGCGGTTGTTGTTGTTGGGGCCGGCCAGGGGGGACTCTGCTTGGCGCCGGAGGGTCATAGCGCCGAGGGGGGAAGCCTTCGAGCGCCCGAAACGGGGGGAGACCGGGAGCGGCGGGGAGGGGAGCAGCGGTCCCGGTCCCGACCGCGGCCACACCACGCCTCAGGGGAGTGGTCACGGGTGCGCGCAGAGCGCCAGTCGGAAGCCTCCGCCGCGGCCGGTTCCTTGCCGGGGAGCATGGTCTCTCGGAGCTCCGCCTCCCGCCTCGAGCCGTCCGGCGAGGGGCGTCGCGACTCCTGTGGGGGAGGAGCCTCCCGGCCCACCGCACATCGCTTGGGGCGCGGCCCCACGTCTCCGGCCTCGCGGGTCATCGGAGAGGACCGGCCGGGAGAGGAGGGCGGCAAGGACGGCGGGAGGGGACGAGGGAAGGAGACAGCGCGAGGGGCGGGTGGGGAGCAGAGGACGATGTGGCACTGGGGATCGAACGCGCCTAGGAGAACCCTAGAGAGGGCGTCCCAGCTGGGCCAGAAGGGGGAGCAGGCCCTGAGGCCCATAGTGGGCCGGCCCAGCTGAATGGGCTTGAGGAAGAGAGGGAGTACCCCCTGGCGCAGGCGGCCCAGAAGGCCTGCGTCGGCCCAGCCCATCGCTCGGGGTTCCGAGGAGGGACGGAAGGGTTTCCCCATCCACACCGGGAGCGGGGAGCTACAGCGGCGCCACCGCCAGGGGCGTGGCCGGCGAGGCCGAAGAGGGGCGGAAAGCCCGGAACTTGGGTGCCCCTAGGGACCCAAGGGACGGATTGGACGACGAGGGGAGCAAAGCCCGCGGCGGACCCAGCCGCGCCGACGAGTCCCACCATCATGAGACCGCGGCCAACCCCAAGTCCGCTCTCCCGGCCACCCCCCAGGACAAAGCCCGGGCCCCACGGCCTCGACGGCCAGCCCCGTGGCTGGCGCCATGGCACGATGAGGAAGGTGGTGCAGCAAGGGCGTGCGGTCCTTTCTGCAAAGGAAGAGGGAGGGGAAGGGGGACGGGGGGACGGGGACGACGACGGAAGGGCAACGGGAAGGACGCCGGTGACGGCCTCCATGAGGCGGTCACCGAAGCACCGGGCCGGGCGAAGCATCCCAGCGGCAGCCGCCGCCGCATCAACGCGGTCCTCCTCAGCCGCCACATCTGCCCACCGCGGGCCGCCCGGGCGAGCGAGCGCGAGGAGAGGCGAGGGGGAGGCAGCGGAGACGGGGGAGGAGGAGGCATCCGTGCGGGGGGCTCGGGAGGGGGGCGGAGGCAGGGAGGGAGGCGCCGGCGGGAGCGGCAGCGGCGTCGCCACCGCGGTCGCCTGAGGGCCTCAGCGCGGTCGCCTCGGCCATCCGTCAAGCCCCCGACTCGTTTCTGTAGTGGAAAAATTGTTCATTTTCTTGGCAGGGGCGGTACAAGGGGAATGTGAAAGGTGCCATTGTCATACTAGAAGCAGTGGGTTCACAAGATCTCTGGATATGGCATTCTTTCTTCGGCATGGCTGGTTCTCACAATGATATCAACATGCTTCAGCGTTCTCCAGTGTTCGCAAGCTTGTAGAAGGCCACTCCTCAAAGGTCAACTTTGAGATCAATGGCCACCATTAAAACAAAGGATACTACCTAGCTGATGGTATATATCCTCAGTGGTCAACTCTTGTGAAGACAATACCCAATCCGTAAGGAGAGAAGAGGCAAAGATTTTCCCAAATGCAAGAGAGTGCTAGGAAGGATGTGGAACGTGCTTTTGGTGTGCTTCAATCTCGATGGGGTATCGTTCGAAACCCTAGACTGACATGGTGCACCGAGAAGCTTTGGGAGTTGATGCTGCTTGTGCGATCATGCACAACATGATCGTGGAGGATGAGCGTGATGACAACATCTACGATCAAGGGTTTGATTTTCAGGGTGAAAGTGTTGAGCCTGAGCACCAAGAACCGGCAACGTTTGAACAGTTTGCCAATTTCATCGTGAAATGCGTGATTGGCATACTCATATGCAGCTCCATGCTGACTTGGTTGAACACATGTAGAGCGTGGGTGGTGGAGCCGTGGTCGAGGTAGCCGTGCGAAGAGCGCCGTGGTCGATGTCGAGTCGGGGTGGCCGGTGTCGAGGAAATCGCCTTGGAGCCGCGGCCGCAAGGGGGCGCCGAGTTAGCTTGGGTGCATTGGTGTCGAAGTAGTGGTGCGCCGGGAAGAAGATGTTGTTGATGACGCGTCGCGACGGCTTTGCCAAGCCCGAGGACACATCGTGGATGAAGGCACGCACCGGTGTTTCCAGCACCGCGCATGCATAGACGAACGAAGACGAAGTTGATGAAGCGCCGACCAGGCTTGCCAGGCCCGGGGACACGTCGTGGATGAAGGCACGCATCGGTGTTGCCAGCACCGGGCATGCGTAGACGAGGGGCCTGCATGAGCTGTACGCCGTGTCGGAGAAGTCGGAGGGGGCAGCAGAGAAGAACTCAACGACAATTACGGCGTCCATCGGCACGGGGCCGATGTCACCAACGGTGGTCAGAGTAGACGAAGTGACCGGGATAGATGACGGCGACGCTGGCGACGAGCTGGTGCTTGGACGAAGACGAAGGGGGGACGGGCGGTGGAGGCGGCTACGGAGGTGGCGGCGGCGGCCAAAGAAGAGCGGCGACGGCGGCCTGACGGCGGCGGCGGCTAGGTTAGGAGTGTGGCGGCGGTGCTCGATGTAGGCGAAGAACCCTGACAGCGTGACGAAGACATGCGCGGACGGTGGCGTTCCCCCGCCAAGGAAGCTGGCGCGGCGCATACCATGAGAGGTCGACACGCGGGGACGGCGATGGGCAGCGGGCCGCGGCGCTACGGCCCGAAGGGGTGCCGCAGCGGCGGCGGGGAGGTCGGGGCGTCGGCGGAATACCTCGGGGCGGTTGCGGCCACCCGTGCGGCGGAACACCTCGCTGACGCAGCTAGTGTTTTTGGATTTTTTCACCGGGAAAACCCTACAAAATGTATAAAATGTCAGAACTCAATTAAATTTTCTATCATGGATGCTTGTCATGGTGATACTAGTGTGTGGAAAATTTAGGTCAATTATATTGATGTGAGCATTTTTTAAAGAACAAAAATGAAAAGAAAAGGAACAAGAATGAAAAAGAAACAAAAATCGAACAATAAACCCGTCGCTGATTGATATATTTTAATTATTATTTTTCTATTTAATAAATGTTCAGAAATTTAAGAAGTGCTCTATTTTTTATGTGAGCGTGTTTATATTTAAACAAACAATAAACAGATTTTTTTAATCAAACAATAAACAAACAACTTTTATATTTAATAGATGTTCATAAATTTAATTATATTGATGTCAGCATTTTTTATTTAAACAAACAATTGTTGACATATTCTGTACAATTTTCTTAAATGCAAATATTTGTACTTTATGAACAATATTTAAAAAGCGAACATTTTTGGAACTTCTGAGATAAAAGTTATATGTGTGAGGTTTGTTTGAAAGAATGAAACGAAAAAAGAAAAATGAATAATGGAACAAAACATAAATAGTGATAAACGGACTTGTTCAACAATGGGCCGGCCCAGCCGCAAACTGAAGTAGAATAAAACAAGGAAAATAAGTGAATAAGCACATGCACTAGGGTGTCCTAGTTGGTTAGAGTGGTGTTCCTTAGACCAAGAGGTCTTGGGTTTAAATCTTGTCACATGTGCTTATTTTTCCAGTTTAATAAAAAGTGGGTACGATGCCTCATAAATGCTACATATACGTATGAGTATACGGCTTGATGAAATGACCATAATATTCCTACACGGTTTGTAGAGGAGGGGGGTCTACCTAAGCAGGCCTGTATATATTTCATACGAAAAATGACTGAAAATGCGAGATGCAAACACGCGTCATGTTCAGAGTTTTCTGGATGCTTCTTCAATCTGACGACCACACTATAAACACTCAAAAAAGAAGAAAACTCTAAGAAGATTCCTACATACTATACTCCCTCCATCATGAACTACCAAAATGACTTGTATTTAAAAATGAAGGGAGTATAAACACGTGGAGTACTATGTTTTTTATTAAAAAAGGATTTACATTGTTCGTTTTTCTTCAGACTGAATACTCAATTCTGGCATCTTTTCCGGCTTTCCGTGGTAGTAAGCGGAAATTGAACACATATCAATATTCCGGCACGACACAACAGATCGAACTCATGAATTGAATTGACTCGAGATTGCAATTGACCGTGAACTGCAGACTACGTCACCAGCAGTCAAGTGAGCCCAAAGTCTAATCCAATTAATCGATCTATTCGCGTCCTATCCATTTCCTCCAGTCGAAGATCATCCTACGCAAAAGGCCAATCGCCTCGCGTCGTCGCCTGCAACGCAAATCATCATGTGTGGTGTGGGCAACATTATTATTATTATTATTATTATTATTATTATTATTATTATTATTATTATTATTCGGGAGCACATAATCCTAGTGACACTTCTAGTCGACCTAAGGGCTTAGGGCACTCCCAATGCCTGGTTCTTAGCGCGACGTCATAGACAAATCCTAGCCGCCCCCCCTCCTCCTCCCCCTCCTCCCTAGCCGCCCCTCCTCCTCTTCCCTTCCTCGCCGTCGCCTGAGGCAGCCGCCGGGCAAGCCCGGGGCGCCAAGGATGGTGATGGCGGGGCCTTGCTTGCCCTGCCTCTGCGTGGGGAACCCCAAATCTGGAGCGGCGGTTCCATTGGCAAGGCACGGCCGACTAGCAGCCGTGCGGGCGGTAGATCTGGCGTCCCGGCCGTGCGGGCGGCGGGATCCGGTGGTCGTTGGCGGCCGGCGGCGGTTTCTGCGGTGGTCGGTGCGCGCGATTTGGCGCCTCCCCTCTTCCCCTGTTCGGCGTGCGGGCCGCGCTTCCTTGGGTCGCCGGTTCTGTACAGGAGGGGCTGCTGGTGGCGGGGATCTAGTTCGGGCGAAATCCTTGGTCAGCCATGGCCGGCCGCGTCGACGGCGACGCCTGAGGGCGTCGTTCCCCTCCTTGGAGGCGTCGGTATGGACTGATCCCCTCACTACCCCTTCCCCTAGGTCTCCTGGGCGAAAGCCCTAACTTTGTTGGGCGGCGACGGCGCTCACGGCGTCGTTCCCTTCTTGAAGGCGCCGCTTTGGGAACCTTGGGGTTGGGTGATGATTGTGGGTGATGGGTGACGGCGGTGGTGCGGTTCTATCCTAGCATGGATCTGCGTCCGTTGCTTGGAGATGGACTCGCGAGGTGGAGGTCATCGTTTGGCGTCATGGTGGCATCGATGGCGGAGGCACCTGCCAAGGTTGGCACCTCAATCTGCTCTGAAGATGGACCAGTAGAAGATGGTGGCGATGACACATGTGAGTGCCTCGGACCGGTTTGTCCTTCGGACCCGGTATGTGCCTCGGTCGAGGCCTCCGGCTTTAGATGTTAGGCTAGGTGAGAGGTCTGGGTATTTGGCCCAGCTTACACCCCTTTATCATATGGATTGGAGTAGCGGCAAATGTTGCCAGGATGACGGATTCAGGCTTATTGTTGTACTACTTTGTAAGGTCCTCGAGAATAATCAATAAAATAGCCGCATGCATCTCCCAGATGCAAAGGCCGGGGGTCATCCTCCTTTAAGAAAAAAGACATAGAAAAAGAGAGAGGAGGTGTATGTTAGTGAAGATAAGACTCTTAGCTCATTTTCCTATATAGTGTAATTAATGCATTGATCCGATGTGCTAGTCTCTTTATTTTTTATTCTTTTTCTTCTCTCTGCAACTAGAGAACAAGTTTGAGATGTAAATATGATTCCTAAACCAAGCAAATGTAATACTCCCTCCATTCAATGTGGTGCGTCCGAGCTTTTTGAGATCTAAGTTTGATTATAAAATTTAACCAACGAGACCGACTGCGACGGTAGCAAAAATTATATCACTGAATTCGAATTTCGATACAAATTCAGTGGTATAATTTTTTGCCCACCGCAGTCGGTCTTGTTGGTTAAATTTATGGTCAAACTTAAATCTCGGAAAACACGGGCGCACTACATTGTGAAATGAGGAAGTATGATAAAGGTGATACAGCTCTCCGATATCCCTACACCCTCTATGAACAGTAAATTCGAACAAATGGAAAAAAAAATCTGAAACTTTGCGACATCAAATATACTCAAACGTTTCAGGTGTTTGCAAATTTTAATAACGAAATATCGTATAGAGAAAGGTGTACACATGAGAAACAGATATTAGAGCTCCTGGAATGTTTTTTCAGCATATCTGAAACTTGCAAGCACCCACAAAGTTTGAGCATATTTGATGCCGCAAAGTTTCAGATTCTTCTAATTTCTTTTCTATATTTTTTGAATTTACTGCTAATAAAGGGTGTAGGGACAAACCTTGGAGTTGAAAAACCACTATATGATTGATTACGTGTGGTGGTTGTCTCCAAAAACTTTCCACTATATATGATTGATTTATGTGTTAAGAGACAATGCATTGGATGTGCCCTTATATAGTTTATTAGACATGCATTGATCCATGTTCTTAGTCAACCTAATTAGAGTACTTAATTGGACTTTTGTATGAGGGTTGGGAGTAATGAAAGTTATTTTCTGTGAAAAAGTTGGACTTTCAGTTTGGACAAGTGGTCAAAAGTTCGCGCAACCAGGCAGCTTAAGCTTTCATCCGTTTAAAATAACTAGCACAAATGCCCGTGCGTTGCAACGGGAGACAAAAAACCCACTTTACTAATGCAATGGCCCACATCATGAGACATGATGATATCTACAAACTCCTTGAAATCCTCCACATTGTCACATGAGAAACAACATCATATGAGGAGCATTTTACAAAGATCACACATCTTTACTATGATATAACAGAGAAAAGTGTGGAGTTTGAGTCGCACACAGTAGGACTCTGAGTCCGATTCCTAGTACATTGGTGACGGGTGCTAGTGAGTTGATCAGAAAAATAAGAGTGAAGATGTTTTCTGTTCTCAGAAAAGTATAGCACATGACCAACAAAAAATGAACACCTTTTTATTGTGATTTAGACTTTTTTTTGCATGTGTTATACGTAATATTTTTCTCTTGAGTTAAAAATTTCGGTATGTCAAATATTAGTATTACAACGTCATATCTTAGTTCTTGACGTCAACAGTTCTGATATAAAGAAGTGGTTCAACTGTGGCATATGCACCTAAACAAAACACCTACCAATTCAGTTACAAACGAAGCGGTTCAATAAATTTAGACACAAAAGAAGAAATTCATCGGCCTCGACCATGTAGGTAAATTATGATATTTTTGCACCAGACCGTCTGATCTGGTAGACCGGTCGCACATGTGATGATGATCCAATTGCATGGTCCTATCATGTCCGCCGTGGGTGATGTTGTGTAAGCCGTGCGTTCGCACATCACATTAATTTTTTGAATAACTCCCCCCGCAAATTTTTTTTTAATAACTCAAAATCATGATTGGCCACGATCTAAGTTTTTCTCCGGTGCAAAGACATCTAATTTTGTATATGCTCATTTTTTTTTTGTATGTGCTCAAGTCTCAACTTGCATGTTCCATAAAAAAATTGCACGCATGTTTTTATATATATTTCTGACTCATAATGGAGTGTGGCGTACATGATTTTTGTTCCAAATATGGTTTCTCCTTATTCTCTCAATGCCTCTTTCCTTCCTTATTCTCATTCCTTGTTTGGTTTTTAATCACATCTGAAATCTCTCGTTCTTTCCTTATTATCTCAATCCCTCTTTCTTTCCATATATTCTCTCAAGGCCTCTTTCCTTTCTTATTATGAGACGTCTGATTTTCTCCGTAATGATTCCTGGGATGGCTCCTCGATATCCAAAAGAAAATCAAGACGTATATAAATTAGGAAAATTAGATCTAAGGGAGCGAGGTGGGACTATTTAATAGGTTAATCAACATTGTATTCTCATATGTTGCCATCCAGCTTAGTCCAGATTTTTTTTTTGCATCGGCCGCCTGGGATTATTTGACAGGCGTGAAACCTTTGGTTCAAACATGAAAACATCCTAGCTCAACTGGCGACGGCTTGGCATGTTAGGTCTGGAGGTTTTGAGTTCGATCGCACCGAAGAACAGTTTTTTTCTGCCTTCTTTTATACAGAAGTTGGGCCGGCTGACTTGGGCCAGATAAACGTTTTGACGGTGGATGAAATCATGGTAATGACGGACGAAACTACAGACGGTTCCCCGAATTAGTACCACCTCACGTATATGTTTTAAATTCAAACTGAAAAGCGTAAATTCACGGGAAGAAACGTATTGTGACGGTGAACTCGACAAAGTCAATCCATACTTTATTATTAGAGAAAGATGTGCAAAGTACCCAGCAAAAGGAAAATATGCAAAGTAGGCTGCCTACTAGATCACCAACCGTACCCCCTAGCTCGTATTCTTCCCAACCATCCACAACAAGTTTGAACTAACTCAACCATCCTCCCTGACACCGCATGCAGCGCTCTCGTCATACTAAATCCTAACATGTTGGCGCGTGAACGACGCACGTGTGCAGCTATATAGCCCCTGCACCGCACCTGTTCGATCTCAAGTAGCCACAAGTGATCGGAGGTGCGTAGCTTGCGCAATGTCGTTAGCCATGGAAGTCGAGGCCATCGGCCAAGAAACCTTCGGTGCAATCACGATGATCGAGGACGGCGACGATGACGAGGTGCTCACCAGCGACGACGGGGGCAGCGACAGTCACGGAGAGATGATCGTCACCGACGACGACGAGCTGTTCGAGCTCGACATCACCTTCCTCCGCGGCGACAACGAGGACGGCCAAGGCCGACACGATACGCACAGCGCTGGTGATGGCGCCCATGCCCTGATGGCCAACTGCCTGCTGCCAGTGAGCTCGGTCAGCATGGCGGTGCCGGTCACGGGCAGCAACATTGTCTCATCCTACTATGCCTTCTCCACGTACAGCAGCTCGAGGAAGTCCGGCATCAGCGGCGGTGGCAGGAGGAGACTTGGGCGCGCAGCTGCTGACGGCCGCAACTCCACTTGGGCGAGGTTTCGCCTCTCGAGCAGGGGATTCGCAACCATGGGGAATTTTCAGAGATAGCAGCTCCGTGTATGCGCGAAGGAAAGGTCAGATACTCAGATGTAAATGTGAAATAGCACGGACCAAGTGAAGAAATAGAAACAGATTTTTCAGATGTAAAGGTCAGATTTAACTCTTGTGTTCAGATTTCAGAAACGTGATTGTAAAACCGAGGGCACCATTGGAACCAGGACAAGACTCACAGGAAACTGGGAACTTGTGGGTCAGCTCATGGAGGGAGGGCTTTTCTTGAAGAGGTGAAGATGAACCCTTAACTGGAGGATGAAGTTCATGTGATCACATTCCTTCTGTAATGCTAGGGTTGGTGAATTTAGTTGCTTTGTAATAACTCTGAGATGTTTTCAACGATGACTTTCCTGAATTTAGTATTTTACTTTGCCGAATGTTTTGAACGTGGGACAAATCCAGTCCTGGTGAACCTTGTGGATCGTGAGACGGTTGTAGCACGGGTTTCGTTTTCTAAATGAATAGATGGAGATATACACCCTACAAACCTGACTGGATCATCTTCAAACCTGACTGGATTCGCCGATTTCCACGCTCTTGTGAGTAGCACTCGGTGAGTTGACCACAACCTTGCATGGAAGCCGTTTGCAGCCATTGCTTGGTTATCATGGACTACTAGAAATAAAGTCTCTCAACCATCTTGCTGACATCATCTACAAATTGCTTTCTCTTTTACGGCTCTGGAGACTGTTGCCAATACATGGGAGCTACAGTCACTTAACCGGGTCCTCGCCAGCATGCGTGCAAGGATGGCAACATCACGGAGGGCACCGCGTCATGACAAGATAGCCTAAGGAGCTATAGAGATTGTGGTGGCTTCCACTTCCCTTCGTATGGCATTAAGCATTTTGATGGTTGTATTGGGTCCTTGCGACCATGCATCATACTCCCTCTGTAAACTAATATAAGAGCATTTAGATTTCTAAAGTAGTGATCTAAATGCTTTTATATTAGTTTACGGAGGGAGTATTTTTTACGCCAACTCCACCGCGCGACCCCAACCGGATGTCCGTTTTGCCCGGATTCTGTCCGTTTGGGTAGGGCAATAGGGTCGTGTCCGGACCGTTTCTGGAATGCGGTGGCCGTGCGTCCAACGCGCGGACGCATCCGGCCGCATCATGTCCGCGCACTTTTTTCTTTGCAAGCCTTTAAACCTTTTTTCATCATTCATTCTTGGTACATGGAAATACATCATCAAATTTTGACTAAAAAAGCAAGACCAAAAAAACAAAAACCACAAGAATACATTTTAGAAGATATCCAACTTCCATAACTGCTCCTGTAAGTAGGATTAGTGGATCTCGATGCATTCATTGTTGATCTGCGGAAGAGCCGCCTCCATCTTGCGTGTTTCTTTTTTCTTCGAGTCTAAAGAAGTAGAGGTTGCTTCCTCGCATCTAGTCTCGTGTCTAGCCTCTAATCTAGCAACAAGTGCACTTGTCTCATTTATAGCCTCTATGCTAGCTAAAAGTGCACGAACATCTACTAAATTGCGCTCTATCAATATATCGATGTACTCTTCTTTCCAATACCAAAACTTGCATCCATTCTACACAATAAAATTTGAAGTTAGCACAACTAGTCAAATCTAAAGCACAAACAAGCTAAAAAGAGCACATACCCCAGCGTTTAAGCACTTGATGAACACCCATCCAGGATGTTCCGGCGTTGTAGACACGCGGCGCACGACCTTCTTTGGGCAGTGGTCGCACTTAATGAGCGGCAACGGTGCGCCGACGAGCTTTTGGGCTAGCACCGAGCCCGGCCGACCGCCATTCGTCTATCTGCCGGCGGACCACCGACGGTGTAGATCCGAGCGGCTAGAGAAGGAGCCACTGCCTACATGTGGCCTTGCGGCCCTGCCAGGGCCTTCCGGCCCGGTGCCCGGCCAGTCCATGGCGCGCACGGCCTCCCACAGTCGGGCGAGCTCAAGACCGACCGGATCCGCCCCAAATCCGGGAGGCGGGTGCGCAAATCAGGTGGCCGTGGTTGGGTAGCTCGGGGCGCCGAGGGGAAGGG
Source organism: Triticum aestivum (assembly GCF_018294505.1). NCBI lineage: Eukaryota > Viridiplantae > Streptophyta > Magnoliopsida > Poales > Poaceae > Triticum > Triticum aestivum. The sequence continues at coordinate 218,992,667 of NC_057808.1, forward strand.
GCTGGGCGAGCGCGCGTCCGAGCTGCGCAACTACAATGGCAGCGGCGGCGGCGGCGAGGGAAGAGTGGGGAAGAGTGGAGAAGAATGGAGGGCGTGCGGCCGGAGGGAGGGAGGGGCGGATAGAAAAAGGCGCCCCTGTGCCACTGACGGGCGGGCTAGGGGAGGACACGCGCAGACAGCCCGCGCGTCCGCGTGCTGTCCGTTTCACCCCAAAAGTGGCGCAAAATTGTGCCGGGGATGGGTCAAAAGCGGACAGAAAACGGACAAAAATCTGTTTGCGCCCGCGCGCTGGGCCGTCTGGTTCGTCCGTTTTACCCCCAAACGGACGCGCGCAGACAGGATGGGGTCGCGTGGTGGAGTTGGCCTTAGTTGTCTATATGGCTCTGGAGAGGACGGGGCGTCGATCCGTTGGCTGGGCAGCTGAGGTTGCTGCCAACCCACCCGAGTTCAAGTCCCGGCTTGGATGCGTGGTGCTCGCGGAGTTTCTCCTATAAAAGAATGCCAACGAGGGTTAGCCCTTGGGTTGGTCTCATTTTTTTTCTATATGGCTCTGGAGACTGTTGCGAAGACAATGGGAGTTAGGGCAACTTCAACGCACGATCCCATTCGGACGTTTGTTTTGTCCGGATTTCATATGTTTGGGGTGGGAATGGGGAGGCGGTTGTCCGCGTCGGGCTGGGCTGGCATCGAGGCGCCCAACGTGCGGCCCCAACCGCAAATTGTCCGTAGTGGACAAAGGAAAAAAACACATGCAAAAGCAAAATAAGGCATTTTAACATAGCTAAAAAACTTAAGAACACATTTAAAAGTCCGCCGTCCTCATGGCCCAACCACAACACTTAGTTTAATTAACATTAAACAAAAAAAAGAAAGCAAAAGATAAACAGCCGCCCTGCGCGCCACAGAAGACCTCACCATCGTCGCTGATGTCGTCGCAGCGGCCATCTTTAGGCTCCACCATCCTCGTGGTCGCTCGTGATGTCGATGTAGGGTGGCGGCATCCAAAGGTGCGGCGGCGGCCCCCAGATTGGGCTAGGGGCATACTGTGCAGGCGGCGGTGGAGGCCGAGGCATCGGCTCTAGGGGTGGAGACCACGGCGCCAGTGCACGCTCCTCCGCAGGCTCCGCCTTCACCTCCTCCTTTGCCTCCTGCTTGACGTCCAGCTCTGGGACGTAGACGTCCCCGGAGGCCGAGAGCTCAAGCATGAACTGCAGGCCCTGCCACTCCTCCTCCTGTTGGCGCCTGTACTCCCTCTCGGAGTCCTCCATGACGGCCTGCAGGAGCCGTTCCTCCTCCACGGCCGTCATGGCGGGAGGTTAAGGTGGTGGCGGCGATGGGGAGGGAGACGGCGTCGGCGTCAGGCCATGGATCCGCGTGTGGCCGCATACGCTTGGCGGGCTCGGCGCGCGCGCATGAGCTGCAGCACGCGCATTGTGGGACACGCGGGGCGGGCTCCGATGACCGGCAAAAAAGGTGATGCGGCACATGTCGTGCTCATCTTGAAACCAGGTGTCCCACAGTGGTGAGTCCACGGTGTACCTGCGGTCGGCGAGGAGCTCGCGCAGGACCCCAGCGTGGCGACAGGCGATCTCGTGCAGGCGAGCGCGGCCTATCGCCGGCACAGGCGGGATGGGCACCTGATCTAGGCTCAAACGCCACCCATTGGGGAGGTCGGCATCTGACCACGGCAGCGGAGTGCTTGTCTCCCGGTACCGGCGGCACACCTCGACGCCGATGAAGCGTGGCACGGCCGCCGGAGGGGAGATGGAGAACGGAGCCGGAGATGTCGAGTGGCTGGCCACGCTACCAGAAGATGAGCCCGCCTAGTTGTCGTTCTTGGCCTTCTTGCCTGGGTGCCACTTCCAAAACCCCATGGACGGCAGGGGAGCGAGGTCGAAGGTGGCCAGGGTTTCGGTGTCTCCGATGGGGGAGGCAATGATGGGGCAGTGGGGAAGTGGATGGGGATGGCGACTGGAGTCCACGACTTGCCCATTGAAAAGGACGTGGACGCGGGCGTCTGTGTGGCTGACTTGCGGGCCCAACCACCTATGCGCATTGACTGCAAGTGGTGGGAGGTAGTTGGGCCACTGACACGCGGGCCCGACGCGGACGCGGAGAGGACCTTTTAGTTGTCTATATGCGTTGAGTCGCATGTTGTGTTTTTTTACCTTGTATTGAATCTTTTACCTTACTGTATCATTCTTAAGGCCCACATCGGCCTTCGTTCTAAAAAAATATCAACATAGTTTTCATATTAATAGTGAGCAATTGGCACAATAATATGTGTAGTTACCATACAATAGTTTTGTATGTTTTTAGACAGTGCACCCTACACATAGCTAGAGTGATTAGGTGCTAAGAACAAAATATGAGTGGCATCAATCCACAACCCACACAACTTCCACAAATGCTAGTTTGGTGCACATTGTATTAAAGTTTGAGAGAGTAATGGCAATTAAAAGAAGTCAATAACTTGTAAGGTAGGTAAATATAACCTGAAAAGTATGGACAAAAACAAAAGTTATCGAAAGGAGGTGACACGAGAACTAGTTTCTAAGAACTCGCCATGACAAACCCAACTTTGTAAGCATATCGTCAATCGGGTTAACGATATGAAAGATAAACATTTTTTTGGAATTTTGACTCCATGTACATCTTGCATATGTGCACACATGCATCCTCTGTGTTCAACTTTTTTCCGAAACTTCAATTTAAAATTGACCCTAAATAGATTGTTTACTATCTCGAGAAGGTTGTCTGAAAAGCAGAAAAAATACTTACATTATCAAAGTTGGAGCGCCAAGAAATTTGGTGATATCAAGGACAAAATGTTTGGGCTAATGGGCGGTCGTATGGAGTGCCAACACCGCCGCCGGATCAACTATTTCCACCCCGTGAAATCGGATCATGGATCAAACGCCCAGAGAGATCAAAAACTCTTCTACAAGGCAAAACCCTAGCCTCCGGAGTTCATTCGTAGGAGGGATTGGCAAGAAGAGGAGGGCCATATTCCTCCTCACGCACAAGGGGGCTACATCATCATTACCACTGTCATCATCATCATCACCACCACCATCATCATCATCAGCAGCGACATCCACATCCTTAGCATTGTAACATTAGGAACCCTAGTGGATCATCTTGTGTGTTATTTGAATCATCCATACATGTATGCCATCACCCTTGTCATGATCCTTGTTATCCCCATGTGTGAGTAAACCCCTAGTTCTCAGGGATATGGATGAACCTTGGTATGTGTAGGATCTGAAATGTTATTTTGGATATGAGATTCCCTGTTGAATGCTTAGTTTAATAACTTCGTGAATGTCGTGAAGGGGCCCCACTCGGTATTTGTGCCTTATGGCCACGAAGTATATCATTGTCGTTGTAAAGAGCTAGGATGTGAAGGTAATTCAAGGTGACATTAAAAGCCTTTTGTCCTAACCTTTGCAATTAATAGGGGAATTACGGAGAACCCTTAGAGAGGTCGCGTCCACGGGGTAAACTCTTAATTATCATGAGTTGTAACCGTTGGGAAACGTAGCATGCAATTTCAAAAAAAAATCCTACGCTCACGCAAGATCTATCTAGGAGATGCACAGCAACGAGAGGGGGAGAGTGTGTCCACATAACCTCGTAGACCAAAAGCGGAAGCGTTTTGTTAACGCGGTTGATGTAGTCGAACTTCTTCTCGTTCCGACCGATCAAGCACCGAACGTACGTCACCTCTGAGTTCTGCACATGTTCAGCCCGATGACGTCCCTCGAACTCTTGATCCAGCAAAGTGTCGAGCGAGTGTTCCGTCAGCACGACGGCGTGGTGACGGTGATGGTGAAGTGATCCGTGTAGGGCTTCGCCTAAGCACTACGTGAATATGACCGAAACTATGGAGGGGGGTGCCGCACACGGCTAACAATTGTTGTAGTGTGTTCTAGCAGTGCCCCCATATATATATATATATATATAGGTTGGAGGGGAGGAGAGGCAGCCAAGGGGGCGCCCCAAGTAGGAGGAATCCTACTTGGGTGCCTCCCCAATTCGGCCTCCCCCTTCCATTTGTTCCAGAGGGGGAAGGAAGGAGGAGGGAGGAGGGAAGGAAGGGGGAGGCCGAATCCCTCCCCTTCCTTCTCTCTTCACCTCTTTCCTTCTCCTCCTATTTTGGCCTATATGGGGGCGCACCAGCCCCTTAGGGGCTGGTCTGTCCCCCTCTTGGCCCCGTAGGCCCATACAGTTGCCGAGGGGTGCCCGGAACCCCTTCCGGTGACCCGATATGTATCTGGTACCCCTAGAACACTTCTGGTGTCCTAATATCATCGTCCTATATATGGAATCTCTACCTCTCGACCATTTTCAGACTCCTTGTCATGTTCGTAATCTCATCCGGGACTCCGAACAACATTCGGTCACCAAATCTCATAACTCATATAATACAAAATCGTCATCGAACGTTAAGCGTGCGGACCCTACAGGTTCGAGAACTATGTAGACATGACCGAGACACATCTCCGGTCAATAAACAACAGCGAAACCTAGATGCTCATATTGGTTCCCACATATTCTACGAAGATCTTTATCGGTCGTACCGTAATGACAACATACGTTATTCCCTTTGTCATCGGTATGTTACTTGCCCGAGATTTGATCATCGGTATCTTCATACCTAGTTTAATCTCGTTACTGGCAAGTCTCTTTACTCGTTCCATAATACATCATCCCGCAACTAACTCATTAGTCACCTTGCTTGCAAGGCTTCTTATGATGTGCATTACCGAGAGGGCCCAGAGATACCTCTCCGATACTCGGAGTGACAAATCCTAATCTCGATCTATGCCAACCCAACAAACACCTTCGGAGATACCTGTAGAGCATCTTTATAATCACCCAGTTACGTTTTGACGTTTGATAGAACACAAGGTATTCCTCCGGTATCCGGGAGTTGCATAATCTCATAGTCAAAGGAATATGTATATGACATGAAGAAAGCTATATCAATAAAACCGAACGATCAATATGCTAAGCTAACGGATGGGTCATGTCCATCACATCATTATCCTAATGATGTGATCCCATTCATCAAATGACAACACATGTCTCTGGTTAGGAAACTTAACCATCTTTGATTAACGAGCTAGTCTAGTAGAGGCTTGCTAGGGACACTGTGTTTTGTCTATGTATTCACACATGTATCAAGTTTCCGGTTATTACAATTCTAGCATGAATAATAAACATTTATCATGATATAAGGAAATATAAAATAACAGCTTTATTATTGCCTCTAGGGCATATTTCCTTCAGTCTCCCAGTTGCACTAGAGTCAATAATCTAGATTACATTGTAATGATTCTAACACCCATGGAGTCTTGGTGCTGATCATGTTTTTCTCGTGGAAGAGGCTTAGTCAATGGGTCTGCCACGTTTAGATCCGTATGTATTTTGCAAATCTCTATGTCACCCTCCTTGACTTGATCAAGGATGGAGTTGAAGCGTCTCTTGATGTGTTTGGTTCTTTTGTGAAATTTGGATTCCTTTGCCAAGGCAATTGCTCCAATATTGTCACAAAAGATTTTCATTGGACCTGATGCACTAGGTATTACACCTAGATCAGATATGAACTCCTTCATCCAGACTCCTTCATTCGCTGCTTCCGAAGCAGCTATGTACTCCGCTTCACACGTAGATCCCGCCACGACGCTTTGCTTGGAACTGCACCAACTGACAGCTCCACCATTCAATATAAATACTTATCCGGTTTGTGACTTAGAGTCATCCGGATTAGTGTCAAAGCTAGCATCCACGTAACCATTTATGACGAGCTCTTTATCACCTCCATAAACGAAAAACATAGCCTTAGTGCTTTTCAAGTACTTCAGGATGTTCTTGACCGCTGTCTAGTGATCCACTCCTGGATTACTTTGGTACCTCCCTGCTAGACTTATGGCAAGGCACACATCAGGTCTGGTACACAGCATAGCATACATGATAGAACCTATGGCTGAGGCATAGCGAATGACTTTCATTTTCTCTCTATCTTCTGCAGTGGTCGGGCATTGAGTCTGACTCAACTTCACACCTTGTAACACAGGCAAGAACCCTTTCTTTGATTGATCCATTTTGAAATTTTTCAAAACTTTATCAAGTTATGTGCTTTGTGAAAGTCCAATTAAGCGTCTTGATCTATCTCTATAGATCTTGATGCCCAATATATAAGCAGCTTCACCGAGGTCTTTCATTGAAAAGCTCTTATTCAAGTATCCTTTTATGCTATCCAGAAATTCAATATCATTTCCAATCGACAATATGTCATCCACATATAATATTAGAAATGCTACAGAGTTCCCACTCACTTTCTTGTAAATACAGGCTTCTCCGAAAGTCTGTATAAAACCATATGCTTTTATCACCTCATCAAAGCATATATTCCAACTCCGAGATGCTTGCACCGGTCCATAAATGGATCACTGAAGCTTGCACACTTTGTTAGCACGTTTAGGATCGACAAAAACTTATGGTTGCATCATATACAACTCTTCTTTAAGAAATCCATTAAGGAATGCAGTTTTGACGTCTATTTGCCAGATTTCATAATCATAAAATGCGGCAATTGCTAACATGATTCAGACAGACTTAAGCATCGCTATGGGTGAGAAAGTCTCATCGTAGTCAACTCCTTAAACTTATCGAAAACATTTCATGACAAGTCGAGCTTTGTAGATAGTAACATTACCATTAGCGCCAGTCTTCTTCTTGAAGATCCATTTATTCTCTATGGCTCGTCGATCATTGGGCAAGTCAACCAAAGTCCATACTTTGGGATCATATCTCAGATTTCATGGCCTCAAGCCATTTATCGGAATCTGGGCTTGATGACCCACAAGTATAGGGGATCTATCGTAGTCCCTTCGATAAGTAAGAGTGTCGAACCCAACAAGGAGCAGAAGGAAATGACAAGTGGTTTTCAGCAAGGTATTCTCTGCAAGCACTGAAATTATAGGTAACAGATAGTTTTGTGATAGGATAAATCGTAACGGGTAACAAGTAATAGAAGTAAACAAGGTGCAGCAAGGTGGCCCAATCCTTTTTGTAGCAAAGGACAAGCCTGGACGAACTCTTATATAATGCAAAGCTCTCCCGAGGACACATGGGAATTATTGTCAAGCTAGTTGTCATCATGCTCATATGATTCGCGTTCGTTACTTTGATAATTTGATATGTGGGTGGACCAGTGCTTCGGTGCTGCCCTTCCTTGGACAAGCATTCCAGTTATGATCAACCCCGCTCGCAAGAATTCGCAACTACGAAAAAGGTATTAAGGCAAACCTAACCATAGCATGAAACATGTGGATCCAAATCAGCCCCTTACGAAGCAACGCTTAAACTAGGGTTTAAGCTTCTGTCACTCTAGCAACCCATCATCTACTTATTACTTCCCAATGCCTTCCCCTAGGCCCAAATAATTGTGAAGTGTCATGTAGTCGACGTTCACATAACACCACTAGAGGAAAGAAAACATACATCTCATCAAAATATCGAAGGAATACCAAATTCACATGATTACTTATAACAGGACTTCTCCCATGTCCCCAGGAACAAACGTAACTACTCACAAAGTATATTCATAATCATAATCAGAGGTGTATTAATTATCATTAAGGATCTAAACATACGATCTTCCACCGAATAAACCAACTAGCATCAACTCCAAGGAGTAATCAACACTACTAGCAATCGACAGGTACCAATCTGAGGTTTTGGGACCAAGATCGAATACAATAGATGAACTAGGGTTTGAGAGGAGATGGTGCTGGTGAAGTTTTTGATGGAGATTGACCCCCTCTCAATGATAGGATCGATGGTGATGACGACGGCGATGATTTCCCCCTCCCGGAGGGATGTTTCCCCGGCAGAACAGCTCCGCCAGAGCCCTAGATTGGTTCTGCCCAGGTTCCGCCTCGAGACGGCGGCGCTTCATCTCGAAAGCTTCTTCTTGATTTTTTTTCCAGGCTAAAAGACACCATATAGCAGAAGATGGGCACCGGAGGCCTGCCAGTGGGCCCACAAGGTCAGGGGGCGCGCCCAGGGGGTGTAGGGCGCGCCCTCCACCCTTGTGGCTGGCTGGTGGCCCCCCTCTGGTTCTTTCTTAGCCCAATATTTTTTGTATATTCCAAAAACATGCTCCATGAAGTTTTAGGACTTTTGGAGTTGTGCAGAATAGGTCTCTAATATTTGCTCCTTTTCCAGTCCAGAATTCCAGCTGCGGGCATTCTCCCTCTTCATGTAAACCTTGTAAAATAAGAGAGAATAGGCATACGTATTGAGATATAATGTGTAATAACATCCCATAATGCAATAAATATCAATATAAAAGCATGATGCAAAATGGATGTATCAACTCCCCCAAACTTAGACCTTGCTTGTCCTCAAGTGAAAGCCGATATCGATAAATATGTCCACATGTTTAGAGATAGAGGTGTCGATAAAAATAAAATACGGACATGAGGGCATCATGATCATCTTTAGAACAGCAACATATATTGTCATATAATTTCTTATGGTAAAGTAACAATTCTTTTACAAGATAGAGTATAAATCGGAAACTTCATTGAAAACTAACAAACTATGATCTCAGTCATTGAAGCAATTGCAATTTATCATAACATCGAAAAGAGTCAATATACGAGATTTTCAGCAAGTCCACATACTCAACTATCATTTAGTCTTTCACAATTGCTAACACTCACGCGATACTTATGGGTACAAAGCTTTCAATAGGACAGAGAGAAAAATAGGTGCTTATAGTTTCACCTCCCAACCTTTTACCTCAAGGGTAATGTCAACAATAATACTTTATGATATCCTACATCCGAGTGGATATATATATCCGGATCTCTCCAACACATAGAGCTTGCCAAAGGAAAAAGTGTAAAAAGAAAAGGTGAAGATCACCATGACTCTTGTATAAGGGTAGAAGATAAAAATAAAAGATAGGCCCTTCGTAGAGGGAAGCAGAGGTTGTCATGCGCTTTTATGGTTGGATGCACAAAATCTTAATGCAAAAGAACGTCACTTTATATTGCCGCTTGTGATAAAGACCTTTATTATGCAGTCTGTCGCTTTTATTTCTTCCATATCACAAGTTCGTATATAGCTTATTTTCTTAACACTAATAGATCATACATATTTAAAGAGCAACTTTTGTTGCTTGCACCGATGACAACTTACTTGAAGGATCTTACTCAATCAATAGGTAGGTATGGTGGACTCTCATGGCAAAACTGGGTTTAGGGATGTTTGGAAGCACAAGTAGTATCTCTACTTGGTGCAAAGAATTTGGATAGCATGAGAGGGAAAGGCAAGCTCAACATGTTGGATGATCCGTGACAATATAACTTCTATTCGGATATAAGAAAACATAACCCATTATGTTGTCTTCCTTGTCCAACATCAACTTTTTAGCATGTCATATTTTAATGAGTTCTCACAATTATAAAAGATGTCCAAGATAGTATATTTATATGTGAGGCCTCTCTTTCTTTGTTACATCCTATTAATTGCAATAATGACTAAAACTAAGTTTTTCAACTCTCAACAACTTTTAGTCATCATATCTTTATATGTGAAGTCATTACTGTCCATAAGATCAATATATGATCTTTTTATTTCTTTCTTTATTCTTTCCTTCTTTATTTAATTCCCTCAAGATCATAGCAGGAGAGCAAAGCCCTTTACCCAAAACTACTCTTTATTATATATCTCACGGACTCGATTACATAGAGGAAACATAAAGCAAAACTCAAAACTAGATCATACTAAAAACTTTATTCTACTAGATCAAGATATAACCAAAAGGATCGAACTAGAAAAGACAAAGATAAAGATGTGATGGTGATACGATACCGGGGCACTCCCCCAAGCTTGGTAGTTGCCAAGGGGAGTGCCCATGCCCATGAATTTAGATCTCTTTCTTTGGAGGTGGTGACGATGGAGTTGTTGGTGAAGCAGGCTTGTCTTTCAACATTGAACGTAGGAGGTGCTCCAGTTTACGAATAATGCCCTTGAGTTCAGTGATATGCTCTTGCAACAGAATATTTTCACAAGTTAGATACTAGTTTTGCACCCGAACTATTTCAATCATCTTGAAAGCTTCAATTTCAGTAGGGGTAAGATGATTGTAGTAAGGTTGAAGGATGTCTTCTTCTTCTGCTGCCGGAACTTGATCCTCCGCGGCCTTCTTGGTCTTGTCACCCTTGTTGATCTCCCCAAGTTCTTTTCTCTTCATCTCTATATTCATTAGCCAAACATCGTCGCCTGCGTTGTTGGAGGAGGGGGACGACATGATGCATGGCCTTGAAAACTCAGGCAGAAAACAGCTCAAAGCAAAAATAGGAGACATCGTCGTGGTACGGTGGTCGAAACCTTCGGGAGATTATATAATGAATTTTTACCGACCATAAGAAGTATTCTGCAAGAAAACGGAGTCCGGAGGGCACACGAGGGAGCCACAAGGTCGGGGGGCACCCAGGGGGTAGGGCACGCCCTCCATCCTAGTGGTGGCCTCGTGTCTCTTTTGGACTACTTTTAATTTTCCTAATTTTTTAAATATTCCAAAATGGAGAAAATAAACGTTTTGGAGTTGGTTTACTTACCGTACCACATACCTATTCCTTTTCGGAGTCTGAAACATTCTGGAAAGTGTCCCTTATGTACTCCTCCGGTGTTACGGTAACAATTATATTGGTCTCAACATTTATGGGAGCACCTGAGATATAATGTTTAAGTCTTTGACCATTTACCACCTTCGGATTTTTACCTTCGACATTATTGATTTTTATGGCACCGGAACGATAGACCTCCTCGATAATGTAAGGGCCTTCCCATTTAAAGAGAAGTTTTCCTGCAAAAAATCTTAAACGAGAGTTGTATAGCAAAACATGATCACCTACGTTAAACTCATGCTTTTGTATCCTTTTGTCATGCCATCTTTTAACCTTTTCTTTAAACAACTTGGCATTCTCATTGGCTTGGGTTCTCCATTCATCAAGTGAGCTAATGTCAAATAACCTCTTCTCACCGACAAGTTTGAAATCATAGTTGAGCTCTTTAATAGCCCAATATGTGTAACGCCCCGGACACACTCGCCGGTGGTCGTTACTCCTGGCGGGATCTAGACTGGCCCCACAGATCAATACTAGTTTTTTCCTGCGCACTTTGTCCTCACTCGTGCGCACCCGGGAGCAACTTCCCGGTCGGTCACCCATCCTGAAACTACTCCAAGCTGAGCACACTTAACTTTGGAGTTCTGTCCGAATGGGCTCCCGGAAAAGAAGGAATTCCTTATTGATATGAGTAGTCTATGCTCCCTAATAAGCCAGGCTATCACATACACCCCCACTCAATGGAACCACGTCCTCGTTGGGCCACAGGAACGTTCCCTCTTGGCACATAGGTCTGTGCATGCAGTCCGGTACATGTGCCATGCCGTGTACCACGACGGGTCACAAACGTCATGAACAACATGACCGCGCACCTGTCTGCAAACATTCGTGTAACCGCGAGGGTCGGCTCTGATACCAACTTGTAATGCCCCAGACACACCCGCCAGTGGTCATTACTCCTGGCGGGATCTAGACTGGCCCCACAGATCAATACTAGTCTTTTCTGTGCACTTTGTCCTCACTCGTGCGCACCCGGGAGCAACTTCCCAGTCAGTCACCCATCCTGAAACTACTCCAAGATGAGCACACTTAACTTTGGAGTTCTGTCCGAATGGGCTCCCGGAAAAGAAGGAATTCCTTATTGATATGAGTAGTCTATCATCCCTAATAAGCAAGGCTATCACAATATGCCTTATGTTCTAGTTCAAGAGGTAAATGACATGCTTTTACATAAACCATTTTATATGGAGACATACCCATAGGATTCTTATAACCAGTTATATAAGCCCATAAAGCATCATCAAGTTTCTTAGACCAATTCTTTCTAGATCTATTAACAGTCTTTTGCAAAATTAATTTAATCTCCCTATTGTTCAATTCTACTTGACCACTAGACTGAGGATGATATGGAGATGCAATTCTATGATTAACATCATATTTAGCAAGCATTTTACAGAAAGCACCATGGATAAAATGTGAACCACCATCAGTCATTAAATATCTAGGGACTCCAAACCTCGGGAAAATAACTTCTTTAAGCATCTTAATAAAAGTGTTATGATCAGCACTACCAGTTGGAATAGCTTCTACTCACTTAGTAACGTAATCAACAGCAACTAGAATATGTGTATACCCATTAGAGGAAGGGAAATGTCCCATATAATCAAAGCCCCAAACATCAAATGTCAATAACAAGTGAATAATTCATAGGCATTTCCTGACGTCTACTAATATTACAATCCTTTGGCATTCAGCGCATGACAAGACAAACTTACGAGCATCCTTGAAGAGAGTGGGCCAATAGAAACCTGATTGCAATACCTTGTGTGCAGTTCTATCTCCAGTGTGGTGTCCTCCGTAAGACTCGGAATGGCACTTGCGTAGGGTCTGTTCTTGTTCATGCTCAGGTACACACGTCTAATAACACCATCTACTCCTTTATAAAGGTGTGGGTCATCCCAAAAGTAATGTCTTAAATCGTAGAAAAACCTTTTCTTTTGCTGGTATGTGAAACTAGGTGGTATAAATTTAGCAACTATATAATTAGCATAATCAGCATACCATGGAGCATTACGAGAAGCATTTATGACATTTAATTGTTCATCAGGAAAGCTATCATCAATAGGTAGTGGGTCATCAAGAACATTTTCTAACCTAGACAGGTTGTCTGCAACGGGGTTCTCAACTCCCTTTCTATCAATAATATGCCAATCAAATTCTTGTAGCAAGAGAACCCATCTAATAAGTCTAGGTTTAGCATCTTTCTTTTCCATAAGAAATTTAATAGCAGCATGATCAGTGTGAACAGTTACTTTAGAATCAACAATATAGGGTCCAAACTTATCACAAGCAAAAACAACTGCTAAAAATTCCTTTTCAGTAGTAGCATAGATTCTCTGGGCACTGTCTAGAGTTTTACTAGCATACTGAATAACATTTAATTTCTTATCAACTTTGTGTCCTAGAATAGCACCAATAGCATAATCACTAGCATCACACATAATTTCAAAAGGTAGGCTCCAATCAGGTGGCTGAACTATAGGTGCAGAAATCAAGGCTTTCTTAAGTATTTGAAATGCTTCTACACAATCATCATCAAGAAGAAAAGGAATATCTTTTTGTAAGAGATTAGTGAGAGGCCTAGAAATTTTAGAGAAGTCTTTAATAAACCTCCAATAGAAACCAACATGACCGAGGAAACTTCTTATACCTTTAATATCTTTAGGACACGACATCTTTTCAATAGCATCTACTTTAGCTTTATCAACTTCAATACCTCTTTCAGAAATTTTATGCCCCAAGACAATACCTTCATTAACCATAAAGTGGCACTTCTCCAAATTCAAGACAAGATTAGTTTCTTCACATCTCTGCAAAAATCGATCAAGGTTGCTTAAGCAATCATCAAAAGAAGTTCCATAAACGGAGAAATCATCCATGAAAACCTCAACAATCTTTTCACAAAAGTCGGAGAATATAGCGGTCATACATCTTTGAAAGGTAGAAAGTGCATTGCATAAACCAAAAGGCATACATCTATAAGCAAAGGTACCGAAAGGGCAAGTAAAAGTGGTTTTCTCTTGATCCTCTTCCGACACAGGTATTTGAGAGAAACTAGAATAACCATCTAGAAAGCAAAAATGTGTATGTTTGGATAGTCTTTCTAGCATTTGATCAATAAAAGGCGGAGGGTAACGATCTTTTCTAGTAGCTTTATTCAATTTGCGGAAATCAATTACCATTCTATAACCTGTAACAATTCTTTGAGGAATCAATTCATTCTTATCATTTGGAACAACAGTAATACCTCCCTTCTTAGGGACACAATGAGCAGGACTTACCCATTGACTATCAGCAATAGGATAAATTATACCTGCCTCCAGGAGCTTTAGTATTTCATTTCTTACCACTTCTTTCATCTTAGGATTTAACCGTCGTTGATGATGAACAACTGGTTTAGCATCTTTCTCCAATTTAATTTTTTGCTGACATAGAGTGGGACTAATGCCCTTAAGATCATCAAGAGTATATCCAGTAGCGGCACGGTGCTTCTTCAAAATTTTCAATAATTTCTTTTCTTCATGCTATGCAAGGTTAGCACTAATAATAACAAGATATATCTTCTTTTCATCAAGATAAGCATATTTTAGGGTATAAGGTAATTGTTTAAGCTCAAACACGGGATCACCCTTAGGTGGAGGAGGATCCCCAAGGATTTCAACACGCAAATTGTGTTTCAGAATAGGTCCTTGTTTAAAGAATAATTCATCTATTTCCCTTGTTTCATTCATAAACATATCATTTTCATGGTCTAGCAAAAATTGTTCTAAAGGATCAGCAGGAGGCACGGCAATACAAGCAAGACCAATAATTTCATCCTTACTAGGCAATTTTTTTTATCATGGGGTTGTCTACGAAATTTAGAGAAATTAAAATCATGAGACATATACCCCAAACAAACAGTAACAATATCTTTCTCGCGGTCTATCTTAGCATTAATAGTATTCAAGAAGGGTCTACCAAATATAATGGGACAAAAATTATCTTGTGGGGAAGCAAGAATAAGAAAATCAGTAGGATATTTTATCTTCCCACACAAGACTTCAACATATCTAACAATCCCAATTGGTGATATAGTATCTCTATTAGCAAGCTTAATAGTAACATCTATATCCTCTATCTCAGCAGGTGCAATATCATTCATAATTTCTTTATATAAGGTATAAGGAATTGCACTCACACTAGCACCCACATCACATAAGCCATGATAACAATGATCTCCTATTTTAACAGAAACAACAGGCATGCCAACAACAGGTCTATGTTTATCTTTAGTATTGGGTTATGCAATTCTAGCAGCTTCATCACAGAAATAAATGACATGCCCGTCAATATTATCAACCAAGAGATCTTTAACCATAGCAATACTAGGTTCAACTTTAATTTGTTCAGAGGGTGTAGGTGTTTTAGTATAACTCTTACGAACCACAGTTGAAGCTTTAGCATGATCCTTTATTCTAACAAGGAATGGTGGCTTCTCAATATAAGCACTGGGAACAATTGGATCAACATTATAAATAATAGTTTCTTCTTCAACTTTAATAGCTTCAACTACTTTAATAGGCTCAATGGGAGGATGATACTTGAACCACTTCTCCTTAGGGAGATCGACATGAGTAGCAAATGATTCACGGAAAGAAGCTACTATCTCAGAGTCAAGTCCATATTTAGTGCTAAAATCACGGAAAACATCGTATCCATAAAAGATTTAACACAATCAAACTTAAGGTTTATACCTGACTCCTTACCTTCGTCGAGATCCCAATCTTCAGAGTTGCCTTTAATTCTTTCCAATAAATACCATTTGAATTCAATATCCTTCTTCATATAGGAACCAGTACAAGAAGTATCGAGCATGGATCGATCAATATGAGAAAACCGAGCATAATTTTTTTGAATAATAATTTCTCTTGAGAGCTCATGATTGGGGCATGAATATAACATTGAATTAAGCCTCCCCCAAGCTTGAGCGATGCTTTCTCCTTCACGAGGCCAAAAATTATATATATAATTCCGATCACGATGAACCAGATGCATAGGATAAAAACTTTTGGTGAAATTTCAATTTCAATCGGTTGTAGTTCAAAGATAAAGGGAAGAATTTCTTCTTCATAACATCCTCGGGCATACCTGCAAGCTTAAATAATCCACAAACTTCATCCACATAGATTAGGTGCAATCGGGATGTAATGTTCCATCTCCTACATAAGGATTAGCTAGCAGTTTCTCTATCATACCCGAAGAAATTTCATAATAAATATTTTCAGTAGGTGCAGTGGGTTGAGGAGCAACTAATTGTGGCTCTGGTCGAGGTGAAGATACCCCGAACAAACCCCTCAAAGGATTATTTTCCATAGTAACAAGTGACAGTAAATTTCAGCACACCATATAAATGTTTCCTTACCAAAGGCGCTTCACTCCCCGGCAACGGCGCCAAAAAAGAGTCTTAATGACCCACAAGTATAGGGGATCTATCATAGTCCTTTTGATAAGTAAGAGTGTCGAACCCAACAAGGAGCAGAAGGAAATGACAAGTAGTTTTCAGCAAGGTATTCTCTGCAAACACTGAAATTATCGGTAACAGATATTTTTGTGATAGGATAAATCATAACGGGTAACAAGTAATAGAAGTAAACAAGGTGCAGCAAGGTGGCCCAATCCTTTTTGTAGCAAAGTACAAGCCTGCACGAACTCTTATATAAAGCAAAGCGCTCCCGAGGAGACATGGGAATTATTGTCAAGCTAGTTTTCATCATGCTCATATGATTCGCGTTCGTTACTTTGATAATTTGATATGTGGGTGGACCAGTGATTGGGTGTTGCCCTTCCTTGGAGAACCCCTCTCGCAAGCATCCGCAACTACGAAAGAAGTATTAAGGCAGACCTAACCATAGCATGAACCATGTGGATCCAAATCAGTCCCTTACGAAGCAACGCATAAACTATGGTTTGAGCTTCTGTCACTCTAGCAACCCATAATATACTTATTACTTCCCAATGCCTTCCCCTAGGCCCAAATAATGGTGAAGTGTCATGTAGTCGACGTTCACATAACACCACTAGAGGAAAGACAACATACATCTCATTAAAATATCAAACGAATACCAAATTCACATGATTACTTATAACAGGACTTCTCCCATGTCCTCAGGAACAAACGTAACTACTCGCAAAGCATATTCATAATCATAATCAGAGGAGTATTATTTATCATTAAGGACCTGAACATATGATCTTTCGCCGAATAAACCAACTAGCATCGACTACAAGGAGTAATCAACACTACCCAGCAACACACAGGTACCAATCTGAGGTTCTGGGACCAAGATCGAATACAAGAGATGAACTAGGGTTTGAGAGGAGATGGTGCTGGTGAAGATGTTGATGGAGATTGACCCCCTCTTTATGAGAAGATCGATGGCGATGATTTCCCCCTCCCGGAGGGATGTTTCCCCGGCAGAACAGCTCCACCAGAGCCCTAGATTGGTTCTGCCCAGGTTCCGCCTCGAGACGGCGGCGCTTCGTCTCAAAAGCTTCTTCTTGATTTTTTTCCAGGGTAAAAGACACCATATAGCAGAAGATGGGCACCGGAGGCCTGCCAGTGGGCCCACAAGGTCGGGGGGCGCGCCCAGGGGGGTAGGGCACGCCCCCCACCCTTGTGGCTGGCTGGTGGCCCCCTCTGGTTCTTTCTTCACCCAATATTTTTTATATATTCCAAAAACATGCTTCGTGAAGTTTCAAGACTTTTGGAGTTGTGCAAAATAGGTCTCTAATATTTGCTCCTTTTCCAGTCCAGAATTCCAGCTGCCGGTATTCTCCCTCTTCATCTAAACCTTGTAAAATAAGAGAGAATAGGCATAAGTATTGAGATATAATATCTAATAACAGCCCGTAATGCAATAAATATCAATATAAAAGCATGATGCAAAATGGACGTATCAGGGCTCGTCATCGCTTCTTCATAGTTCGTAGGTTCGTCATGGTCTAGTAACATGACTTCCAGAACAGGATTACCGTACCACTCTAGTGCGAAACATGCGTTGGTTGACCTACGAGGTTCCGTAGTAACTTGATCTGAAGTTTCATGATCATTATCATTAGCTTCCTCTCTAGTTGGTGTAGGCATCACGCGAATATTTTTCTGTGATGAGCTACTTTCCAATTCGAGAGAAGGTACAATTACCTCATCAAGTTCTACTTTCCTCTCACTCACTTCTTTCGAGAGAAACTCCTTCTCTAGAAAAGATCCATTCTTAGCAACAAAGAGCTTGCCTCGGATCTGTGATAGAAGGTGTACCCAACAGTTTCTTTTGGGTATCCTATGAAGACGCACTTCTCCGATTTGGGTTTGAGCTTATCAGGCTGAAGCTTTTTCACATAAGCATCGCAACCCCAAACTATAAGAAACGACAGCTTAGGTTTCTTGCCAAACCACAGTTCATACGGTGTCGTCTCAACGGATTTAGACGGTGCCCTATTTAATGTGAATGCAGCTGTCTCTAATGCATAACCCCAAAGCGATAGTGGTAAATCGATAAGAGACATCATAGATCGCACCATATCTAATAAAGTACGGTTACGACGTTCGGACACACCCTTAAGCTGTGGTGTTTCAGGAGGCGTGAGTTGTGAAACTATTCCACATTGTTTTAAAAGAAGGCCAAACTCGTAAATCAAATATTTGCCTCCACGATCAGATCGTAGAAACTTTATTTTCTTGTTACGATGATTCTCCACTTCACTCTGAAATTCTTTGAACTTTTCAAATGTTTCAGACTTGTGTTTCATCAAGTAGATATACCCATATCTGCTCAAATCATCTGTGAAGGTCAGAAAATAACGATACCCGCCGCGAGCCTCAACACTCATCGGACCACATATCGGTATGTATTATTTCCAATAAGTCAGTGGCTCGCTCCATTGTTCCGGAGAACGGAGTCTTAGTCATCTTGCCCATGAGGCATGGTTCGCAAGAATCAAATGATTCATAATCAAGTGATTCCAAAAGTCCATCTGCATGGAGTTTCTTCATGCACTTTACACCAATATGACCTAAACGGCCATGCCACAAATATGTTGCACTATCATTATCAACTTTGCATCTTTTGGCATCAATATTAAGAATATGTGTATCACCACGATCGAGAATCAACAAAAATAGACCACTCTTCAAGGTTGCATGACCATAAAAGATATTACTCATATAAATAGAACAACCCTTATTCTCTGATTTAAATGAATAACCGTCTCGCATTAAACAAGATCCAGATATAATTTTCAAGCTCAACGCTGGCACTAAATAACAATTATTCAGGTCTAAAACTAACCCCGAAGGTAGATGTAGCGGTAGCGTGCCGACGGCAATCACATCGACCTTAGAACTATTCCCGGCGTGCATCCTCACCTCGTCCTTAGCCAATCTTCGTTTAATCCGTAGCCCCTGTTTTGAGTTACAAATATGAGCAACCGAACCGGTATCAAATACCCAGGCACTACTACGAGCATTAGTAAGGTACACATCAATAACATGTATATCAAATATATCTTTGTTCACTTTGCCATCCTTCTTATCCACCAAATACTTGGCGCAGTTCCACTTCCAGTGACCAATCCTTTTGTAGTAGAAGCACTCAGTTCCAGGCTTAGGTGCAGACTTGGGCTTCTTTCCGGGAGTGGCAACTTGCTTGCCATTCCACTTGAAGTTCCCCTTCTTTCCTTTACCCTTTTTCTTGAAACTAGTGGTCTTGTTAACCATCAACACTTGATGCTCCTTCTTGATTTCTACCTCCGCAACTTTAAGCATTGCGAAGAGCTCGGGAATTGTCTTATCCATCCCTTGCATATTATAGTTCATCACGAAGCCTTTGTAGCTTGGTGGCAGTGATTAGAGAACTCTGTCAATAACACTATCATCTGGACGATTAACTCCCAGCTGAGTCAAGTGATTATGGTATCCAGACATTCTGAGTATGTGTTCACTGACATAACTGTTCTCCTCCATCTTGCAGCTATAGAACTTGTTGGAGACTTCATATCTCTCAACTCGGGCATTTGCTTGAAATACTAACTTTAATTCTTGGAGCATCTCATATGGTTCATGATGTTCAAAACGTCCTTGAAGTCCTGATTCTAAGCCGTAAAGCATGACACACTGAACTATCGAGTAGTCATCAGATCGAGCTTGCCAGACGTTCATAACATTAGCATCTGCTCCTGCAGTAGGCCTTTCACCTAGCGGTGCATCAAGGACATAATTCTTCTGTGCAGCAATGAGGATAATTCTCAAGTTACGGACCCAGTCCGTGTAGTTGCTACCATCATCTTTCGACTTAGCTTTCTCTAGGAACACATTAAAATTCAAGGGAACGGTAGCACAGGCCATTGATCTACAACATAGATATGCAAAAACTACCAGGACTAAGTTCATGATAAATTAAGTTCAATTAATCATATTACTTAGGAACTCCCACTTAGATTGACATCCCTCAAGTCATCTAAATGATACGTGATCCAAATCAACTAAACCATGTCCGATCATCTAGTGAGATGGAGTAGTCATCAATGGTGAACATCTCTATGTTGATCATATCTACTATTTGATTCACGTTCGACCTTTCGGTCTCTAGTGTTCCGAGGCCATGTTTGTACATGCTAGGCTCGTCAAGTTTAACCCGAGTATTCCGCATGTGCAAAACTGTCTTGCACCCGTTGTATGTGAACGTAGAGCCTATCACACCCGATCATCACGTGGTGTCTCAGCACGATGAACTGTCGCAACGGTGCATACTCAGGGAGAACACTTATAGCTTGAAATTTTGTTAAGGGATCATCTTATAATGCTACCGCCGTACTAAGCAAAATAAGATGCATAAAAGATAAACATCACATGCAATCAAAATATGTGACATGATATGGCCATCATCATCTTGTGCTTTTGATCTCCATCTCCAAAGCACCGTCATGATCTCCATCGTCACCGGCTTGACACCTTGCTTCTATTGTAGCGTCGTGGTCGTCTCGCCAACTATTGCTTCTACAACTATCGCTAATGCATAGTGATAAAGTAAAGCAATTACATGGCATTTCATACAATAAAGCGACAACCATAAGGCTCCTGCAAGTTGCCGATAACTTTTACAAAACATGATCATCTCATACAATAACGTATATCACATCATGTATTGACCATATCACATCACAACATGCCCTGTAAAAACAAGTTAGACGTCCTCTACTTTGTTGTTGCAAGTTTTACGTGGTTGCTACGGGCTTCTAGCAAGAACCATTCTTACCTACGCATCAAAACCACAACGGTGATTTATCAAGTTTGATGTTTTGACCTTCAACAAGGATCGGCCGCAGTCAAATTCGACTCAACTAAAGTTCGAGAAACAAACACCCGCCAGCCACCTTTATGCAAAACTAGTTGCATGTCTGTCGGTCGAACCGACCTCATGAACGTTATCATGTAAGGTTGGTTTGGGCCGCTTCATCCAACAATACCGTTGAATCAAAATAAGACATTGGTGGTAAGCAGTATCACGATCACCACCCACAACTCTTTGTGTTCTACTCGTGCATATCATCTACACATAGACCTGGCTTGGATGCCACTGTTGGGAAACATAGCTTGCAATTTAAAAAAATCCTACGCTCACGCAAGATCGATCTAGGAGATGCATAGCAACGAGAGGGGGAGAGTGTGTTCACGTACCCTCGTAGATCGAAAGCGGAAGCGTTTTGTTAACACGGTTGATGTAGTCAAACTTCTTCTCGTTCCGACCGATCAAGCACCGAACGTACGACACCTCTCATATGTTCAGCTCGATGACATCCCTCAAACACTTGATCCAGCAAAGTGTCGAGGGAGAGTTCCGTCAGCACGATGGCATGGTGACGGTGATGGTGAAGTGATCCGTGTAGGGCTTCGCCTAAGCACTACGTGAATATGACCGGAGGCGTCAACTATGGAGGGGGCGCCGCACACGGCTAACAATGGTTCGTGTGTGTTCTAGCGGTGCTCCCCCCCCCACATATATATATATAGGTTGGAGGGGAGGAGAGGCAGCCAAGGGAGCGCCCCAAGTAGGAGGAATCCTACTTGGGCGCCTCCCCAATTCGGCCTCCCCCTTCCAAATGTTCTGGAGGGGGAAGGAAGGAAGACGGAGGAGGGAAGGAAGGGGGAGGCCGACTCCCTCCCCTTCCTTCTCTCTTCCCCACTTTCCTTCTCCTCCTATTGCGGCCTATATGGGGGCGCACCAGCCCCTTAGGGGCTGGTCTGTCCCCCTCTTGGCCCATTAGGCCCATAAAGTTACTAGTTAAATAAATAAAATGCCATGTTTTGTCTGTTTTCTGAATTTCCCGTGCAATAAAAAAAGACCCAAAAATAAAAGTTCTCAGAATGCTCTGAAAAATTAATACGATTTTTTCTGAATATTTCTGAATTACTGGTGCAAATAATATCAGAGGGAGGTGCACCAGGTGGTCACAACCCACCTGGGCGCGCCCTGGTGGGTTGTGGTCCCCACGTGGGCCCCTCACTTATCTCTTCATCCCACATCATCACTTATCTCCAGAAAAAAATCCATTGCTCTCTCTCTCTCGTGTTCTTTCTCTCAAACCCGCGGATTTTGATCTCTTTGCTCGAAGCTCCGTTTCCGAAACTGTTTCGGGGGATTGTTGCTTGGTATGTGACTCCACCATTTGTCCAATTAGTTTTTATTTTAGTGGTTTATATTTTTAATAATTAGCTACTCTTGGTGCTACTGTAGATGAGCTTGCATGTTGAATTCTTAGAGTTATAAGTAGTTTGAATGCGGTCTATGGCCTCTATGTATCCCTAGGAGTAGTTGCTACCAATTTAATAAAGTTTTGTTGACAAATTTTTGTCACCCAATAATTTTTAGAAAATTGTACGCAGACATGAATATCTTTAGGAAGTTTGGCTCCAAGAAGAACTCTAAGGGTGTTATTGGGGAGTCATCTGATAATGATCTCCATCCTCGGAGGTTGGCGGAGGTGCGGCTGTGCGAATGGCCGCACACCCAATTCATGGAAGAGGCTGGGATCCTTTAGGATTTCACACAATATGCTGCTAATGTCGGCCTCACCGACTTAATCGCAGATAAGTGTGAACAGCATCAAATCCTCACAAATATCTTTGTTCAGAGTTTTACTTTCCTACCTAGAAATAATCCTCCTGAAGTGAGCTTTGATTTATATGCTGAAAACCATTAGATACCACTTACTGAATTTTGTGACATATGCATGATCCCTTCTGATGGGAGCTTAGTTGAGCCTAGGCCGGCTGGGTTTGATGATTTTAATCGCACTTTGACAGTGGGAGATGAGAGAGGAGTGCCAGCTACTACTGCCACTAGCATACACTTTCCTATCGTACATTATTTTGCCCTATTTGTTGCTGAGTGTCTGCTTGCTAGAAAGAAAGTAGGTGCGCGACGGGCACTAGGGGGCGACAACACTCATAGCTTGGGAGCTATTGTGGCTCGTCGCCTCCATCTTAATAAATCCAAGGGTGAAATACATGGTGGGATTTTTGCTACTCGTTTGGCGGCTCACTTCAATGTTGAGATACGCCTCATGATTACCCTCTGACCAAGGTTTACCTAGACCGCGCAGCCATGGATCACCACCATTTCACTGATAACAACTCCCCTGGCATTCCTATTCCCTATAACCTGGTTTTTAGCATTAAAACTCATGATATTATTCCTTTGCCTGCACCTGCTTTGTTTAATTCTGTTGCCAGGGGCGGATATAGGATTATGCCTGCGGACATCATCGCCTACCGGAACGCTCAGGCTGCTGCAAAGGCAGAGGAGGAGCCTCAGCAGTGGGATGAGTGGATGCCTGCTCCTCAGGATCCCTACTACCATCCAGGCTACTGATCGACTACCAAGCTAGGCCAAAAGCCTAAGCTTGGGGGAGTACGTGTTTCTCACCGACATTACATTCATGTTCACACATTTCATTCCAGTTGTCGGTGTTCACACTTTTTCATTGTATCATCCATGTTAAAATTTATTTTCTTGCTTTCTTCTTGTGTGTTTGAAAAACTTTAGAAAAACCAAAAAAATTAGTTGTAGTAGTTTACTTTCTATGCATGCTTAGTAGTAATACTAAAAAAAGAAAATCCAAAAAGATATCCTTGTTTTTCTTTTGCCTGTTGGGAGCTTTCTCGTGTAAATAGTTTTTCTCGTTTTTGCTTTTCCCTTTTATTTGCTTGTTCAAGAAAACCAAAAACTCCAAAAATATTTCAGTGTGTTTCTCTGAATTTCTTTTCTTTTTATTCGAGTTGTACCGAGGAGAAGACCACGATGAAAATATTTAGTGGCTCTCATATGAATAAATGTTAATCTAATAAAGAGCCCATTTTACCTTGTCTTCTCCTGTTGAATAACATGTTTGCACATTCCAGCTTAGTCCACGACACTCTTGCACTATTATCATTTTGTTAACGTTCGGTCGTGCAAGTAAAAGGCAATAATGACGATATTCGATGAACTGGCCGTGTCAGAGAGAAACTGGTATGAACTCGACTTGTTCTGTTTGTGTAAATATGTTTAACCTAGTATCCATGATTCAGCCCATTATGATTAAACATGTTTGCAATGACAATTAGAGATTATAGTTTCTCATGCCATGCATAAGTAGCTGGAAGTGGATAATGATTTATCTTGTATATCAACATTGCATTAAAATGATTGTGCTGTAGTATGATGATACGGTATCCTCCTCTGAATGTTCAAGTGGCTTGACTTGGCACATGTTCATGCATGTAGTTGAATCAAAACCAACATAGCCTCTATGATATTTATGTTCATGGTGTTCATATCCTACTCATGCTAGTGTCCAATGTTACTTATGCATAATGCATGGTTATGATCGTTGTTGCTCTCTAGCTGGCCGCTTCTCAATCTATTTGCTAGCCTTCGCATGTACTAAGTGGGAACTCTGCTTGTACATCAAAAACCTTGAACCCGCAGTTATTCCAGATGAGTCCACCATACCTACCTATATATGGTATTCCCCTGCCGTCCTAAGTAAATTTGCGTGTGCCACCTGTAAAAACTTCTTAAAATTATCCTTTTTGTGTGTCTGGATTCATGGAACGACAAGAGGTGGTCGATATCTTCCATGCTAAGCGGGTTATTCTCAGGTCGAGTGTTTATTCACTCGCCATCGCACGAGAAAAGGGCGGTAATAGGGATGCCCAGTCCCAAACTTCAAACATGAAACAAAGTTAATCTCTCAAATAATCAAGCAAAAACTCCCAATGGAGTCAAAACCTTTACTTTTATCGCTTGGGAACCGCCACTAGCGTGTTTAGTATGGAAGATATTGATAACTGATGGTCGTGAAGTAAATGAGAAGGGTGCATGTCTCAAAATATCATTTATCTCTGTTTTAAAACTTGATCTCTGGCACCTCTGCAAATCACTGCTTCCCTCCGCGAAGGGACTATCTATTTACTTTTATGTTGTGTCATCACCTTCTAAAACAAGCGTTAGAACCTGAGAGCACATCTGTCATGGTTTATGCATTATGTGTAGCTAATGTTGGGTGCATCATGACTGGATCTTTTCTACCATGAATTACAATGTTTAGTCGCTGCTTGAACTTTAGAGGTGCTCTGCATTTATGTTTTGTGGTCTCAGAAAGGGCTAGCGAGATACCACTATTGTCATATTATATCATGGTTGTTTTGACAACGTGTTGCTGTTTGAGATATCTTATTATTGCTCGCTAGTTGATTATGTCATTGATATGAGTTAACATAATCTTTAAGAGTTATTGTCGGCATGGTTAGATATAATGTTGGCTAAAAACCTGGGTGTTGTTTAAGCTTATTTATGCAAACAAGAGCAAAAAAGTTCGTAAAAGCTTTCTTTTTCACTTTCAGTTTATCAACTGAATTGCTTGAGGACAAGAAAAGGTTTAAGCTTGGGGGAGTTGATACGTCTCCAACGTATCTACTTTTCCTAACGCTTTTCCTCTTGTTTTGGACTCTAATTTGCATGATTTGAATGAACTAACCCCGGACTGACGTTGTTTTCAGCAGAACTACCATGGTGTTGTTTTTGTGCAGAAATAAAAGTTCATGGAATGGAATGAAACATTGCAAGGATTTTTTATACAATAAAAGAGAATTTCTGGAGCCAAGACCTGCCAGAGAGGGGCACCTGGGTGGGCACAACCCACCAGGGCACGCCCCCCTCTCCTGGCGCGCCCAGGTGGGTTGTCCCCACCTGGTGGCCCGACCTTGAAACCGATGCTATAAAATCCTATATTTCTAGAAAAAATAATGAGGGAGAAAGAATTATCGCGATCCACGAGACGGAGCCGCCGTCACCTCTTGTTCTTCATCAGGAGGCCAGATCTGGAGTCCATTTGGGGCTCCGGAGAGGGGGATCTTCGTTCTTCATCATCACCAACCCTTCTCCATCGCCAATTCCATGATGCTCCGCACCGGGAGTGAGTAATTCCTTCATAGGCTCGCTGGTCGGTGAGGAGTTGGATGAGATTCATCATGTAATCGAGTTAGTTTTGTTAGGGCTTGATCCCTAGTATCCACTATGTTCTTAGATTGATGTTGCTATGACTTTGCTATGCTTAATGCTTGTCACTTTGGGCCCGGGTGCCATGAATTCAAATCTGAACCGTTCATGTTATCATCATTATATTTATGTTTTAGATCCGATCTTGCAAGTTATAGTCACCTACTACGTGTTATGATCCGGCAACTCCGGAGAGACAATAGTAGGGACAACTTCCGGTGATGACCGTAGTTTGAGGAGTTCAAGTATTCACTATGTGTTAATGCTTTGTTCCGGTTCTCTATTAAAAGGAGGCCTTAATATCCCTTAGTTTCCAATATGGACCCCGCTGCCACGGGAGGGTAGGACAAAAGATGTCATGCAAGTTCTTTCCATAAGCACGTATGACTATTTACGGAATACATGCCTACATTATATTGACGAACTGGAGCTAGTGTCGTATCCCCCTAGGTTATAACTGTCTCATGATGAATATCATCCAACAAGTCATCGATCCAATGCCTATAATTTATCTTATATTGTTTCTGCTAAGTTACTACTACTATCATCACTATTACACTTGCTACACAATATTTCTATCACTGTTACTGTTACCGTTGTTGCTGTTACTACTATCAAAACTATCATACTACTTTTCTACTGATTACTTGCTGCAGATAGTTAATCTCCAGGTGTGGTTGAATTGACAACTCAGCCGCTAATACCTTCAAATATTCTTTGGCTCCCCTTGTGTCGAATCTATAAATTTGGGTTGAATACTCTACCCTTGAAAACTGTTGCGATCCCCTATACTTGTGGGTTATCATGCGCTATTACTCATTATTTGGTGGGAGATGTTTAATTGGTCAAGGGGAGAGTGGACGCCGTAGTGCTCCAGACCTTGCATTTTGCGCCATGCTTTGCTTCGTGATAGAACTTTCAGTTTGGGCGCTATGGTTGCTAAACGGTTGAGTATAAACCGTACAAAGAGTCCTATTTTTGGAGGTATCTTCGCCTCCCGCCTTTCCAAACACTTTGAGATACCCATTTGGCATTACGAAAGAGAGGAGAAATTGCTACCCGCTATATATTTAGATTATGACAGCATGGTAGCACATAAGTTTATTTGCCATGATGAGGAAAAGAGACTCATTTATAACTTGATATTTAGCAAGAATACTTTTTAGATTATTACCTTGCATGCGCCTATTTTGTTCGATATTCATTCAGGCAGGTACTTTGTTTTGCCCACGAACATTCATGCATACTGGGAGGGGACACGATCTCCACCTCCTGAGCCAGAGCCATCACCTGATCCATATCAGGAGTCTATTTATCAGTGGAATCCACAGGAGCTCGCTAACCAGTGGAACCCCCGGGATCCTCCTCAGTACACCAGAGAGGGCTACTTTGATCCATGGGCGTAGACCAACTTAGGCCAAAAGCCTAAGTTTGGGGGAGTACGTATTTCTCTCCGACATTACATTCATGTTCACACACTCATTTCAGTTGTCGGTGTTCATACTCTTTCATTGTATTATCCATGCTAGTTTATTTCCTTTTTCCGCTTTCTTCTTGTGTGTTTGAATAACTTTAAGAAAAACCAAAAAAATTAGTTGTAGTTAGTTTACTTTCTTTGCTTGCTTAGTTGTAGTATTAAAAGAAAACCCATAAATATTTCTCGTGTTTGTTGGGAGCTTTCCCGTGCAAATAGTTTTTCTCGTTCTTGTTTTACTTTCTTCAGATAAGGAGAAACTCCAAAAATATTCCAGTGTGTTTCTTTGAAATTTCTTTCCTTTTCTTTGGGGGTCGAGAGGTGAAGACCACGATGAAAATGTTGAGTGGCTCTCATTTGCATTATTGTTGATCTAATAAAGAGCCCATATTACCTTGTCTTCTCCTCTGAATAAATGTTTGCAGATTCCAGCTTAGTCCAATGCACGTGCACTATTATTATTAT
The DNA here is from genome assembly GCF_018294505.1 of Triticum aestivum. Taxonomy (NCBI): domain Eukaryota; kingdom Viridiplantae; phylum Streptophyta; class Magnoliopsida; order Poales; family Poaceae; genus Triticum; species Triticum aestivum. Next base: position 219,020,896 of record NC_057808.1, read on the forward strand.
CCACACCGTTCGGTCGTGCAAGTGAAAGGCAATAATGACGATATATGATGAAATGATTGAGATGAGGAAAAGCTGGTATGAACTCGACCTATCTTGTTTTTGTAAATATGATTAGTTCATCGTTCCTGATTCAGCCTATTATGAATGAAGCATGTTTGCAATGACAATTAGAGATTATAGTTACTCATGCCATGCTTAATTAGCTAGGAGTTTATAATGGTTTACCTTGCGTGCCAACATGGAAATTAAAATGGTTGTGATATAGTATGATAGGATGGTATCCTCCTTTGAATGATTCGAGTGGCTTGACTTGGCACATGTTCACGCATGTAGTTGAAACAAAATCAACATAGCCTCTACGATATTTATGTTCATGGTGATTTATATCCTACTCATGCTTGCACTCAATGTTGGTTACTCTCAATGCATGTTTATGACTGTTGTTGCTCTCTAGTTGGTCGCTTCCCAATCTTTTTTCTAGCCTTCACTTGTACTAAGCGAGAATACTGCTTGTGCATCCACTTCCATAAACCCAAAGTTGTTCCATATGAGTCCACCATACCTTCCTATATGCGGTATTTACCTGCTGTCCCAAGTAAATTTGCAAGTGCCAAACCCTAAACCTTCAAATGATAATCTATTTTGTATGCTCGAATCGCTCATGTACCAACTAGGGTTGTCAATATCTTCCATGCTAGGTGGGTTATTCTCACGATGAGTGGACTCCGCTCATCATTCACGAGAAAATGGCTGGTAACCGGGATGCCCAATCCCATGCTCAAATCAAATCAAAATAATTGCAAACAAAACTCCCCTGAAACTGTTGTTAGTTTGACGGTACCCGTTGTTTCGGACCAGCCGTGGAGTGTGCTTGTTGGTGGTGGCGGAGTATAAACTTTACCATTCTGTTTGGGAACCGCCTATAATGTATGTAGCATGGAAGATACCAAGATCTCTTGGTTTTTATGTTGACAATGAAAGCATACCACTCAAAATATTATTTATCTCTATTTCAAAACTCGAGCTCTGGCACCTATGCAAATCCCTGCTTCCCTCTACGAAGGGCCTATCTATTAATTTTATTGTTGAGTCATCATCCTCTTATAAAAAGCACCAGTTAGAGAGCACCACCATCATTTGTATGCATTGTTATTAATTTATATTGAGTATGACTGGATCTCTTTTACCATGATTACAATGTCTAGTCAGTCCTTGATCTTCATGGGTGCTCTTTATTCATGTTTTGCAGTCTCAGAAAGGACTAGGGAGATACCATCTTGTTATATCATATCATGATTTTTTTGAAAAAGTGTTGTCATCCAAGATTCATTATTATTGCTCGCTAGTTGATTATGCTATTGATATGAGTAAATGTGAAACCTAAATGTTATTGTGGATATGGTTAGTTCATAATCTTTGCTGAAAATTTGAATGCTGGCTTTACATATTTACAACAACAAGATCAAACAGAGTTTGTAAAAAAAATTCTTTATCACTTTAAGTTTGTCAACAGAATTGCTTGAGGACAAGCAATCGGTTAAGCTTGTGGGAGTTGATATGTCTCCGTCGTATCTACTTTTCCAAACTCTTTTGCCCTTGTTTTGGACTCTAACTTGCATGATTTGAATGTAACTAACCCGGACTGACGCTGTTTTCAGCAGAATTGCCATGGTGTTATTTTTGGTGCAGAATAAAAAGTTCTCGGAATGACCTGAAACTTCACGGAGATAAATTTTGGAATTAATATAAAATATTGGCGAAAGAATCAAGTGAAGGGGCCCCACACCCTGTCCACAAGGGTGGAGGCATGCCCACCCCCCTGGGGCGCACCTCCCGACCTTGTGGGCCCCCTGGACCCCCACCGACCTCAACTCCAACTCCATATATTCACGTTCGGGGAGAAAAAAATCAGAGAGAAGGATTCATCACGTTTTACGATACAGAGCCGCCGCCAAGCCCTGTTCTTCCTCGGGAGGGCAGATCTGGAGTCCATTCGGGGCTCCGGAGAGGGGAATCTGTCGCCATCGTCATCATCAACCATCCTCCATCACTAATTTCATGATGCTCACCGCCGTGTGTGAGTAATCCCATCGTAGGCTTGCTGGACTGTGATGGGTTGGATGAGATTTACCATGTAATCGAGTTAGTTTTGTTAGGGTTTGATCCCTAGTATCCACTATGTTCTAAGATTGATGTTTCTATGACTTTGCTATGCTTAATGCTTGTCACTAGGGCCCGAGTGCCATGATTTCAGATCTGGACCTATTATGTTTTCATGAATATATTTGTGTTCTTGATCCTATCTTGCAAGTCAATAGTCACCTACTACGTGCTATGATCTGGCAACCCCGGAGTGACAATAGTCGGGACCACTCCCGATGATGACCGTAGTTTGAGGAGTTCATGTATTCACTAAGTGCTAATGCTTTGGTCCGGTACTCTATTAAAAGGAGGCCTTAATATCCCTTAGTTTCCAATAGGACCCCGCTGCCACGGGAGGGTAGGACAAAAGGTATTCCTCCGGTATCCGGGAGTTGCATAATCTCATAGTCAAAGGAATTATGCATATGACATGAAGAAAGCTATAGCAATAAAACTGAACGATCAATATGCTAAGCTAATGGATGGGTCATGTCCATCACATCATTCTCCTAATGATGTGATCCCGTTCATCAAATGACAACACATGTCTATGGTTAGGAAACTTAACCATCTTTGATTAACGAGCTAGTCTAGTAGAGGCTTACTAGGGACACTATGTTTTGTCTATGTATTCACACATGTATCAAGTTTCCAGTTAATACAATTCTAGCATGAATAATAAACATTTATCATGATATAAGGAAATATAAAATAACAACTTTATTATTGTCTCTAGGGCATATTTCCTTCAGTAACCCTATTGGGGAGAGTGTGATGGTGGCGTGCGTGGCACGAAGTCTACTTCCAGTAGAACGTGTTCCGTACCCGGCGCCGCCCAGCATAATCGTCAACACTGGCTTAAGTATTCGTCCCATACTATGCACATGCATAGGTGCGCTAGAAACATACCAATTGGGATTTCGTACTCCCTGGAACGCCTTACTCCTCTATTGTTCCATCAGTCACTCTAGCTATATATTGTTCTTTATTTACTTTTATGTTATTTACTCCAAAGTTTGTTCCACCACTCGATCAAAATTTATTTTCGCCCTTACTTTGCTTTAAGTCTACAATTATCTGCAAGCATAAAAATACATAATTCACTACAATAGGCAAAAGTCTGATTCATGTGCTCCCTGTGGGATCAATACTCTTACTTCAAAAAGGCTACAACTAAACCATGTGCACTTGCAGGCCATCAGGCGACGGAGGAGACAAGTGAGCGCATGGGAAGATGGTGACGCGGGCGCGGGCGCAGTGGCTGCCACAAGAGGAAGAGGACAGGGGACTTGGACGTGAGTGGTTAGCTAGTTTTACGTGTTGTGGGCTGGGTAGAAAAATTCTTCAAGTGGTATGAATCAACAGTGATTGGTCACTAAGATTGGCCGGTACCCCTAAAAAAATTAAGATTGGCCGGTCAGTGATGATGTGTCATCAAAGTGACCCCCCCATATGAAACGACCGGTCAGTGATGAGCCTCATCTAGTCATCTTTGACCGGTGACAATTCATCAGTGACCCCCATAAGAGTGGCCGCTCAGTGATGAGGTGTCTACCAATTGGTCGGTCAATGACGAAAACACCAATGATGCACATTTCATGGCGGGCCAGTGTTGACCCTTATAATTGACGCTTGGTTAAGGCCAGTCTGTGATGAGGGGTCAGTAGTATACAGTTTGTAGTAGTGGAGTCTACCATAGTTAACTGCTTCGTTAACTCCTGAGAATAGCTTGGCCTTCCCCTTGCAGTCTTGCTTGATATGATTCGTAAGCCTCTGTTGGAGGTAAGTCGGAATTTCTTGCTTGATTCGGGGCAACCAGTTTGCTCTTCTACGGAGAATAGAAGGACCGGTGCCATCAATGTAATAGTCAAAACCGAAACCTGTGTTGGATCTTTTTCGGCGGAATGGCAGATCTAGAGGTTGTGCTTTGACATGGGGATCTTGAGAATTGGAGCCCACGGTTTGAAGATGCTAGCCGAGTACCTTTAACTGGTGGGATGAAATGCTCATGCATAGTGTCACACTTGAACTTATGTTTAAGATGACGGACAAGGAAAGCTGGATCCATGGAGCAAAAGGTTTCGTCACAAACATATCAGCCACAAACAACACGAGCCAAATTGAAGGATATTACTCATTACCCCTTAGATGACGACATGATCTCCTTTTTTTTATAAAGGATATTGGTCATAATAAAATAGATGTGAGCATAAGAAATGCCAACTCTTCTACCTTGGAAACAGTCAGCGACACAGGATACATGTCCCATGGGCTTGCTAAAAGATGTAAATTGTATAGCATCAGAAGACATGTCGAAAGGTGCTCGGGCTTCCCCAACAGTAATTCGTGGAAGTTCGGGAGAAAGATCCGGACCCGTTCCAAAAATATCAGCATCCCGAGCACCATCAACCACGGTGGACCGTCCAAGGTCTGGTAAAACAGTAAGAACGGGCTTGAGAAGTCTACTCGAATTTGTTCTTGTGCCGACCGACGCAAATAATGCAAACCTGCATACGTGCAGCAGTTTACCGCTCGTAGATATTCACCATGAATCTACAATTCATCGGTTCATCGCGTTTCAAGACGATATCACTCGACGCATGCGCCATGGCGGCACTGAGGGCACTCGCGAGCGAGGATACATCCGAAAGACGAGTACTTATAAAAAACAGGCCAAAGCGAGTAAATTGCATAAAACTACTACTCTCAAGGTTAGGTTTGCGAAAAACATTGTGATACATTTTCTTTACAGAAAACGTCATGTCTTAGGATTTTTTTTTTGTTGCAAAAAACACTAATCAACGGATTTGGCTCGGTTGAGCATGCTTATGACGGTTGGGGCCCCTTTTTCGCTAACGTGGCATAACGTTTTGCCAAAGATAGCGTTAGATGTGTCGAAAAGCAAAAACACCACCGACATTCTTTCCCCGTGCCTCCCAGGCCCTTCCCCAGACTTCGTCAGCCTCGCTCCCACAGCCGCCGGAGGAGAGGAGCTCCTCATCCTACACGCCGCCGCAAGTAGTAGCTCGCCGGAGCAGACGAAGCCGGCGAACTGCGGGGGAGGGCACACGGTCTAGTTCCTGGACTTGCAGTCGAACACCCACAACGTGTGCCGGCCGCAGCGTTCCTCGGAGTCGATGGCGCCGGTCACCACCACGCGCCTGCCGCTGCCGTCGCTCGATTGTGCATGTCGTGCCGACCTTGAGACCAGGCGCGTAAGGGCCCACCTCGAGCCAGCCCCAGCACTCCCCGCGCCACTCCACCATGGTGGTGGTGCCCTCGATGAACCACATGCGGCCACGCACCACCACATGAGCTCCCTACAGCGATGCGCGCACGCGCTCCAGGCGCCACCACCTCCGGCGAGGATGCCGCGTTGTCGCCCTGATTTGCCCCCGGCGCCGCCACCTCGCCGGATCCTGTGAGGGATGTCACGTCGCCGTCCCGATTTGGCCTCCAACGTGAAGAGACGCCCAGCGCCAGCTACTGGATCCGGTTAGGTATGCCGCGCCGCCGCCCCGCTTGGCCTCCAGCGCGAGGAGGCGCCCACCACCGGCTGTCGGATCCGGCGAGGGATGCCGCCGATGCCCCGATTTGGCCTCCTGCGCGAGGAGGCGCCTAGCGTAGGCTACGTTGACCACCCAAACCCAACCAATGACGAGGATGCACGTCGTCTGATTGCATTTTTTTTCCTTTTTTTGATTTAGGGGTGTCTATGTAAAATTTATGGACTAGTTTGTACAATTAGATTAAAATTGACCTGACATGAAATGTTACACCACGTAGGCAAAATGGGGCCCCAACTGTCATAAGCGTGCTTAACCGAGCCAAATCCACTGATTAGTGGTTTTTAAAAAAAAATCACAAGACATAGTGTTTTCTGCAAAGAAAATGTATCGTAGTGCTTTTACCGAAAAAGGGTTTCCCCCGCTTTGTATTCCAAAACAACCAACACCGATACAGGATCGCAGGGGCGAACAGCACAACAAGCCCAAAAGAAAAAGAAGAAGAAGCAAATGCCAACAACGGCAGCTCGACAAAGCGCGGATGACCCGCCACCGCTACGCCCACCAGACACAAACCACTACAACCCGAGGCTCTGGACCACCGCGTACAAAACAGCACCTCCAAGAAGGAAAGCGACGCCGACGACGCTGCTGCCCGGACATGTCCTAGGGTTTCCCCGACACGCGGAGGGAGGAGGGGGATGGATATCACCGACACCCTCCAGGAAGGAATGGTGGCACCCGCAAGTGTCACCGCATCGGGGCGGAAGACCGGCAAGGATTTTTCCCGTACTCCAATCCCCACCGCCCCACGGACCGGAGCTGACCAGCCAGACCGTCGCCCACCACCATGCGCCATCGCGGTTGCGCCGTCACCCACGCCGCCTCACTGCGAACACCAACACGAGGCCAAGAGGATCGGGGAGAAGCGCCCCACGGAGGGAGAAGCAGCACCGAAGCTGAACGGGAGGGAACCACCTCCACCGCCGTCGTGCGGGAGGCCAGAACCTCCGGCACCGCCGCGGTAGCCATCCGGACGCGGCAGCAGGGCATGCCAGGCCACCCCTGGCCCGGCCAGGCCCGAAACGGGCCCGCTATGCCCCGCCGCCACACTGCAGCAAGCCGGCGATGGCGCCGCCAGCACCCTGCCGCTCATCGTCTCTCCCCCGCCTCCCTAAAGCCACGAAGCAGACCCGCCCCGCCGCCGGCCCGCCCAGGCCCAGATCTGGGCCGAGCAGGCGCCGCCAGGCCGCGCCGCCGCGTCACCCCGCCGCCAATGGCGACGCCGCCGTCCAGAAGTCCGCCCCCGCTCGCGTCGGGAGCCCCCGCCGCCGCGCTGGACCGCCGCCGCCTAGAAGCACCGCCCGGGGTCGCCCCGTCCCGCGCCGGTGGACACCCGAGAGGGGGAAAGCCAGAGGGCCGCCGCCACCAGCGTCGCCCGGGCCAGGCCCGCAGCGGGCGCCGACGACGGCGGCAGAGAGGAAGGGGGAGGGAGAGGCGCGCGGGGGAGAGGGCTGGGCGCGGCCGGCCGCCCGCGGGGGCGGCGCGGTCGCGAGAGAGAAGAGGAGAGGAAATTTGGATGCTAGCTGCCCTTTCCATTGTAGTGTTTTTCGTAAATATAATCTTTAAAGTGGTGGTTTTATGCGATTTACTTGGCCAAAGCCTGTTTCGAGATTGATTTTGTGTTTCGAGATTGATTTTGTGAGCCTGATGACCGTCGTCGATCTCAAGGTTGTTCGGCGCCAATACCAAGTTACCAACAGATGCTTCCATATAATAATCTTAAAATAAAATATCACCCGCAAAGAAAAATATCTACAACACCTATAGTAATATTATAATCGCTTCGGAGTTCTGTCGTCGTTTACAACCTCGTCCTCGTATGGAACGAGGGTAATGAACTTATTTATGCCATGATTGAGAATAATTTGAAAATGACAAACTCCTCTAACTTTCCTCGCACGAAAATTGGGGTTGAACAACCGAAGGCAAAGAAACGGAGAAAATGACACATACGCTCCTCGCGATCACAACAGCCCAACAGCACAAACTCCTCTAAACCAAGCCGCACACGCCACGGGCCGCCGAGGAGAAACGATATTCCAGCCTTCCCCGCCCCGGCACACCATCGCGCCTCTCCACCCTCTCCCCATGGCCGCCGCACGCGACCTTGCCGACAACCAGCCCGGATCCACCCGCGTCTGCACCGGAGAAGACGTCGCCTGGTTGGACGTCACAGGCGTCTACGACCGCGACGATTCCCTCAAGGAGAACACCAACCCTAAATGCTTCATCGACAAGAACTACCCCGGCCACAAGGCCGGCAACGGCGCGGCGCAGCGGTTCTCGGGCAACCTGAAGCCTACGGCGGCGCCCATCATCGGGATCTCCGGAAACCTCGGCCAGGGGTGTGCCCGGCGGCACCGCCCACCTGCGATGTTCCCAAAGAATGCCAAGACCGGCGGCGGCGGGCGCAACCCGAAGCCGGCGGTGCCGGAGCCGGGATCGCCCAAGGTGTCCTGCATGGGGAAGGTTCTATCGGGACGAGAGCGCGACCGCCGCCGGGAGCTGATCTCCCCGGAGAAGATGAATGGCGGCTGCTGCCCCTGGTTCGGTTTCCCGATCCGTCGCAGCCGCTCGAGGAAGAGCGCCGTGGAGAGCGTCGACTGGTCTCCGCCTCCCAGGCTGCCTCTGGCCTATGTGGAGCGTAAGATGGAGGCGAAGGAGGTAAGCACGGATCAGGCAGCGCCGCCCGCGCCGGCGCCGGCGCTGGCAGGGATGAGGCGGTTCGCATCTGGTAGGCGCGTGGCGGATTGGGCGGCCGGGACGGAAGAGGATGGACGCTTGGCGAGATCTGGGCCGTTGTAGCGCGTGTAGGGCTGGTGAATACTACTCGAAGACTTGTAGTAGATGACAGTCTGGTTCGTGGCTTTCTGTTGGTTGTTTCTATGCTTTGTGTAGATTTGCCAGAAAAAAGCGTGTAAGATGAGGATTGAGTTTGAGGTACCATGTAGATAATAAAATTAGGACTCAGAGATACTCCCTCCGTTTCATAATGTAGTGCCTATAGATTTTTTGAAAAGTCAAATCTCACAAACTTTGACCAAGTTTGTGGAGAATTTTTTTTACATCTAGAGTATGAAACATATATCACTAGATTCATTGTAAGATGTAGTTTCACATTATATATTTTTGCTTTTGTAGATATAAATATTTTTCTCTACAAACTTGGTCAAAGTTTACAAAGTTTGACTTCTCAAAAAATCTATAGGCACTACATTATGAAACGGAGGGAGTATGTGACATAGATTGGCAGATGATACAAATTTCAGCTTCGTCTACGCTATCCCGAAGATGTGTGGCTGTTTAATTATATATTTTCTCATCACTTTGTATCAGTTCAGCTGTTTAGGCTTTATATATAAAGCTGAACGAAACATGTTTCAAGGATGATGGTATCTTGGCAAAGAAATCCTATCAGTCGGAGGTAAGGGGTTAACTATACCATGACTGTCATATACTATCTCCATCCTGGTTTATTGGTCCTCATTATAATCAGTGCTTAATTTTAACGATAAATTTAACTAATAAAATGTTCATGCATGTCATCAAAAATTATATCATTAAGAACAATGTCCAAATACAAAATCAGCAATATAATTTTTGTTGACATGCACCAACATTTTGTCAGTTAAATCTTTGATAAAATTTTAGCATAAATTACAAAGGGAACCAATAAACCAGGGTGGAGGTAGTAACAGCTAGTGGTTTCGATGAAGATTTGAATTCTATCCATGGGAAGCCAACTCGATATGTTAATTTACTTTCTGAGAGTCGTACTTGGGTCGACAAACCCCCTATCCTTTTGTCAATTTTAAATGATGCAATTTCATTCCATAATTGAAATGGCTAGATGGCTTAAAAAACAAAACAGAGAAACAAAGCTTCCTTCAAAAAAGAACAAGAGAAACAATCTATAAATCTGAGAAAGGGAAACGGAAGAGGCCATAATCATCACAAGGGGGCTAAAGTACCGGACACGACTATGTCTCGCATCACGCGAGACAGAGTGAGCTCTCACCTGAAGGACCTCACGAATGGGCCAACCCAGAGTTGCTCGGGGTTTTCTCCTGTTTTTTGTTTCAATTTTTGCTTCTTCTTTTTTTAACTTTTGTTTATACTTTTAAATATTCTAAATAAATATATTACAAAAAAACTTTGCATAAAATATTTGAAAAAAATAACCAAGTATTTGAAAAAATCTTAAATGTAGAGAAAATGTCTCTCATGTATACAAATAATATATTATGTGTGTGAAAAAGGTTGATCATGTATTAAAAAATAATAATCAAGAGTAAAAAAATGTTAAATGAGTATTTAAAAAACATTAAATATGTAGAGAAATGTTTTTCACCATGTATTCATAAAATGTTAATCTAGTATTTTAAAAATGTTAAATGTGCATAGAAAAATGTTGACATATATTCAAAAACTATTAATCTTGTATTTGAAAAATATTGATCAAGCATTTGAAAAAAAAGTTCACTATGGACAAAAATGTTAAATCTTGTATATAAAAATATTAAACGTGTTAGAAAAATGTATTAGATACATATTAAAAGTCTATAATGTGTATGGAAAAAGTAGAATAAAATGCAAATTTAAAAAAATATTAATAGTGTATTTCAAAATAATAAATGTTCACATAAAAAAGTTTCTGATGTTTATGGAAAGTGTTGAATGTGCACTGAAAACACAATTTTGATGTGTTGAAAAATCATAAACTGAAGAAACTCAACAAAAAAGGAAAGAAAAGCGAAGAAAACCAATAAAAAGAAAAAAAGAAAACAAAGGAAATGAAAAACTGAAGAAACCAATGCAACAAAGAATGGAGATAGAAAACTGAGACGAAAAGAAAGAAAGAGGATGAAAAAGAGAAAGAAACAAACAAAACCAAAGACAAGAAAAGGAAAACCCAGTGAAATCGAGAAAAAAAACAAAGAAAACCAAAGAGAAAAAGAAAGGAAAGAAAAAAACCAGTGAAAACCAAGAAAGAAACAAAGAATACCAAAGAAAGAACAAAGAAAAGAAAAAAATGCAGTGAAACAGAGGAAGAAACGAAGAAAACCGATGAAAAAAACGATAAAACAAGTTAAAACCGAGAAAGAAACGAAGAAAAATGGATATAAAATAAATAAAAATAGAAAAATCCAAGAAACTAGTATGGCGAGAAAGAAAGAAATCCAAAAGGCCAAAAGAACTAGCAAAACCACGGGCGAACCGCAGCGAGAGACCTTGAAACCAGGGGAAAAAGTACCACTTACGAGCATAGCTCCAAACGGTTATTCCAAACCAAGCAAAACAAAAGGGTAAGCTGACTGGAGCTAGGAGAATAGAAAGACACCCAACAACATCCACCATGCAACTTGTTAATTCGGAAGATTTCTCATATTCAGCTGGATCTGTCTCATTAGTGCTTAGTAGCAAATTCTGAGGAGGATCGGTGCCATTAGCAAAGTAATAGAATTCTACTCAATTCTAAAGAGTCTGCAAGTTTTGAAGAAAACTGTGCTATTAGGACTTTATTTCGAACAGATTTCTGTTTCACCTAAATTGGTATATTTCAAGACAGAATCAATTTTAGGTCACAACATGAAAGATCAAGATAATTTCTAGTTGATCATCTAAGTGTACTAAATTTCTTCACTTCGTAAAGCGGATCAAGATTTATATCAGGTAGAAAGATTAGTCTAGAAAAGGATTCAGGATTCAGACTAAAGGGGGGAGCTAATTTTATTTCTTTTGGAGAGTCGTAGCTACACTTGACCAGTTGTCATGGTTAGTTATGGACTAGTTCTAAGATTGATGGCCAAGGAAGTCTAGGAACTAATGGGGACGAAATCTACAAAGAATCCCATCTAATAAGTCAAAATTTTGAGGTTTGGTCCCCATTAGTTCCTAGACTTCCTTGGCCATCTTGTGCTCTAGACTCTCTGGTAAAACGGTCATTATTTCTTCATATGGACTCGAAATTTGACTTTCTTGGGCTTGTTGGAATTGTACAACGACGCTGATGCACTTATGGTATTAGATCTGATTTGAAGCACTTTGAAAAAATTAACTTTTTTGCTGTCCAAAATACCTAAGTCGGTGTCTGGATGTCCTCCGTTATATCCTTTTCATAATGCTAAGTGCGTGGGAGTTCCTCATCACCTACAAAACATACAAAAAAGAAAACTAAAAAAATAACAACAAATGAATATTATGCAATGCTCATGGTGAAAAAGGGCAAGTACTAGAAATCATGAATATGGACATGTAATTGGCTCAATCAGACATGATATACGGTGATAATATGCAACAAATGGGCTCTAAAATACGTAAAATATGGAACCATCACAAGGTGTGGCTAGAACTCCTCCCCCAGAGGAATCCCTCCTTACAGAAGGATCTCATCCTGGCGTGCAAGTCAAGAAAAAAACCTCGTCTGATCAGAACTCTAGTTCTTTTAGCAAACAATGTAACACTATGTCTCGTCCCTGTTTATAAGGCGAGACCGCATGGGTAGTTCTAGGCATGTGACAACATACTCATAATCTTGATAGCATCATCTCTACACATATTGTAGCCCCCTGTGACGCCCGGGTAATTAAGCTACAGTGAACCGTTGCTAATGATGCCATGTCACCTCGGTTACTGTCGATAAACTCGCGTTAGTTTAAAACCGATTCAAATTCAAATTCAAAATAAAGCAAACAATAAAAGTTTTCAAATATTAAAACTAAAATGTTCATCATGTGGCAAATAATCCCTAACTAGTTTTGGTGGTGGAACCAACCTTTTTCAAAGTGTTTAAATGTCCTAAAACTAATTAAAACCAGTGGCTAAAATAATAATTTATTTGCTTTTGAAAATATAGAAATATTAAACTAATTTATTTTGGGTCCAAACTAGGTTTGGTAGTGGCCTATTTTGATGATACTAATTTAGGGCTAACTTAGTACTGTAAAGAAACTAAAAATATCAGAAACTAAAATGAAAACAGAAAATCAAACGAAGAGAAAACAAAACAAAGAAAAGAAAAGAAAGTACCCCCCCACAGGGCTCCGGCCCAGCAGGCCACCGGCCCAACCTGGCAAAGGCCAACCGGCCAGCCCACTCCTGCTCCCTTATCCACCCACCTACCGAAACCCTAACCGAATCCCCCCACTCTCCCTCTCCCTCAGATGCAATCGGGATCGGGGCGCACAACACCGGTGCTGCCTCGTCTCCACACCGATGCCGCCCCGTCCACACCTCGCTCCCTCGTCCCTCTTGGCGCCGTCCCGACCGCATCGCCCCCGGCGCCGCCACCCGTCGCCCGAAGCCGTCCCCGGCGCCACCGGACCTCGTCACCGCCGCCCCAACTGCGTCACCTCCTCCGTTCCCTCCCTGACCTGGACGCCCCTCGCGCTGCACCCGACCATGCCGTCGCTCCGGATGGTGGGCTCCATGCCGAGAGCGCCCGTCCTCGACGCCCGAGCTCGCCTCCCCGTCCTCGCCCCCTTCCCGATCCATAACTGGATCGGGGCACGACCCCGACGCCGCCATCGCCCCGCGTGCCTCGGCCTCCTCCTCGTCCCGTGCCGGGGCCGCCGTTCCTGCGCCGCGCCATCGACCCCGTCGTCTCGCCGCACTCGTCGCCGGCGACCCGGACACCGCCCCTTCGCCGTCCTCCTCCCCGAGCCCATTGCCCATCCCCTACGGCCATCGTGAGCCCCTCCTCTCCTCTCTTTCCCCCGCGCCGTCGCTCACCCGCTCCGGCGCCCGTCGCACGCGAGCCCCGCTCACTTGCCGCCCTTGCCGTCCGCCGTCCCGCTTCGCTCTGCTCGCGGACGCACCCTGCCTCGCTTCGAGACCACGCCTGCGACCTCCCGTGGCCGCGCCCGTCGGGCTCGCGACCTCCCGTGGCCGCGCCCGGAGTTCTGCTCCCCTGCGCCTGCTCCACTCCCTCCGCCGCCCTGCGCCACTCCGGCCGGCCGTGCCTTGCCGGCGCCGAACGCAAGCCTCGCCGTGGCTGGCCTGGGCCAGTGCGCAGTCGGGCTAGCGCCCGCGCGCCCGCGCCCTTATGGCCAGGGCCACTTACCATTGGGCCAGTGCCCCCCGGCCCAATGACATATGGGGCCCAACGCCCAGAGAACGTTTAAAAAAATGAATTAAAAAAATAACAAAAATAAATTTAATTAATTAATTAACTAAATTAATTAAGTTAATTAATCCTGTTTAAATTAATCTAATTAATTAGTTAATTTAATTAAACAGTAATTAATTAGATAAACCCTAATTAACCTAAACAGAGAATGACAGGTGGGTCCCATTGGACCCACATGTCAGTTTGACTTAGTCAACCCCTGTTGACTGCTGATGTCAGCATGACATCATGCTGATGTCATAAATCCAATTTCGAATTAAATTAAATGATTAATTAAATTCCAGAAATTAGTAAATCTTTAAAAAATCATATCTTTTAAACCGTAGCTCAGATGAAAATACTTTCTACATGAAAGTTGCTCAGAACGACGAGCCGAATCCGAATACGCATTCCGTTCGTCCGCCAGACGTCCCTAGCATAGCAAACTTGCAACTTTCCCCCTCCGTTTCATCTGTCCGAAAAATACAAACTTCGGGAAAACTTTCCCGGATGTTTCCCCCCTTTGCCGATATCACCTACTACCGCGTTAGGGCACACCTAGCACCGCGTATTGTCATGTTACGCTTTTTGTTGTTTTGATTGCTCTGTTATTTATTGTGTTCCCCCTCCATTACTTCTTTCCGGTAGACCCCGAGACTACCGGCGACCCCCAGTTCGACTACAGAGTTGACGACCCCTACTTGCCAGAGCAACCAGGCAAGCCCCCCCCCCCTTGATCACCAGATATCGCCTATTCTTCTCTATACTGCTTGCATTAGAGTAGTGTAGCATGTTATTGCTTTCCATTAATCCTATCCTGATGCATAGCCTATCATTGTTGCTACAGTTGTTACCCTTACCTGCTATCCTACTTCTTAGTATAGGATGCTAGTGTTCCATCAGTGGCCCTACACTCTTGTCCGTTTGCCATGCTATACTACTGGGTCGTGATCACTTCGGGAGGTGATCACGGGTATATACTATATACTTCATGTACATGACACATGTGGTGACTAAAGTCGGGTCGGCTCGTTGAGTACCCGCAAGTGATTCTGATGAGGGGGCTGAAAGGACAGGTGGCTCCATCCCGGTAGAGGTGGGCCTGGGTTCCTGATGGCACCCGACTGTTACTTTATGGCGGAGCGACAGGGCAGGTTGAGACCACCTAGGAGAGAGGTGGGCCTGGCCCTGGTCGGCGTTCGCGGATACTTAACACGCTTAACGAGTTCTGGGTATTTGATCTGAGTCTGGCCATTTGGTCTATACGCACTAACCATCTACGCGGGAGTAGTTATGGGTATCCCGATGTCGTGGTATCAGCCGAAGCCTTCGTGACGTCAGCGACTGAGTGGCGCGCGCCGGATTGGACTGGAACGCCACTAGGCTAGGTCTGCTTCCGGCCGCGTACGCAACGTGCAGGTGTGCAATGGGCGATGGGCCCAGACCCTGCGCCCATATGAGTTAGACCGACGTGCTGACCTCTCTGTTGTGCTTAGGTGGGGCTGCGACGTGTTGATCTTCCGAGGCCGGGCATGACCCAGAAAAGTGTGTCCGGCTAAATGGGATCGAGCGTGTTGGGTTATGTGGTGCACCCCTGCAGGGAAGTTTATCTATTCGAATAGCCGTGTCCCTCGATAAAAGGACGACCCGGAGTTGTACCTTGACCTTATGACAACTAGAACCGGATACTTAATAAAATACACTCTTCCAAGTGCCAGATACAACCCGGTGATCGCTCTCTAATAGGGCGACGAGGAGGGGATCGCCGGGTAGGATTATGCTATGCGATGCTACTTGGAGGACTTCAATCTACTCTCTTCTATATGCTACAAGATGGAGATGGCCAGAAGCGTAGTCTTCGACAGGACTAGCTACCCCCCTCTTATTCTGGCATTCTGCAGTTCAGTCCACTGATATGGCCCTTTACACATATACCCATGCATATGTAGTGTAGCTCCTTGCTTGCGAGTACTTTGGATGAGTACTCACGGTTGCTTCTCTCCCTCTTTTCCTCCTTTCCTTTCTACCTGGTTGTCGCAACCAGGTGCTGGAGTCCAGGAGCCAGACGCCACCGTCGACGACGACTCCTACGACACTATAGGTGCCTACTACTATGTGCAGCCCGCTGACGACGACCAGGAGTAGTTAGGAGGATCCCAGGCAGGAGGCCTGCGCCTCGTTCGATCTGTATCCCAGTTTGTGCTAGCCTTCTTAAGGCAAACTTGTTTAACTTATGTCTGTACTCAGATATTGTTGCTTCCGCTGACTCGTCTGTGATCGAGCACTTGTATTCGAGCCCTCGAGGCCCCTGGCTTGTATTATGATGCTTGTATGACTTATTTATGTTTTAGAGTTGTGTTGTGATATCTTCCCGTGAGTCCCTGATCTTGATCGTACACATTTGCGTGCATGATTAGTGTACGGTCAAACCGGGGGCGTCACAAGTTGGTATCAGAGCCAGGTTTCGATCCTGGGACCTGTGGGTTATGGGCCCACGTCGCCATTGGGTGGTATTAGGATTTTTTACTCCTTGTCTATACTCTGGGACTCTGATCTCTCTTCTATTCGGGTTAAATGAATTTTGCTAAATCTAACATTAGGATCTCGTTATCACTTTCACCCGGAGAGCCCCTTATTACTGATGATCGTCTGCTGCACGTGAAGACCCTGAAGATACTCTCCGCTGATAACCCAAGAACTTGTGTTCATCGCTTTTGCAATTCCCTTTCATCGATAAACTCCTATGGATAACCACGTATACTCGCCATTCATACAATGTTTCCCAGTTGATCTTGTAATTATAAGATACCTTGATATCCTCTCTATTGTTCCGAGGATACTTTGTGCCTACTGCATTGCAGTTCTTTGCCACATTAAATACCCCTACGGATAATTCCTCGCACTTACCGAGTATCTGGTCATCCCCAGTTGTTCAGGTGTTTCACAAAAGTCTTCGAAATACTACCCGATCTTCCGGTAGTCCTTCTGCAAATACTTGTCTGCTTGCAGTTTGGACAATTCCATTTGACTAACAATAACCATTAAAATCCTTGTGATTGACATTCTGATCGTGTTGATTCAACATGTGTGTAAATACACACAATCATCCGTTATTCCCTGGAAATTTCCTTCCGGCTCAGACATCATTTTAAACGTGAGCTGTTTCTCAAGCAATCCAATTGCCGTCGATTGTACCCTAAGCCTACTCAACTTATCCATCCTTAATCAGAGTTTTTGCCTCTGAGCCCTTGATTTGGAAATTATGATCCTGTGCCTTTGAGCTTTGAGTTAGTCAGTTGTTTCTATAATCTAAGGCCCTTGCCTTGATTCTTCCTCTGGTTGTGTGCCGATGTTCACATCAGCTCCGTTATGAACCATCAAGCCCTTTGTTGAATTATCATCTGACAGTGTCCTTCGTATACAAAAACCTCGAGAAGCTCTTTTCGGGATACATAATACAATTGGTAAATCCCGTTCCATGATTTGGCCAACCATGCTCTACTTTCGAGCTGGTGATATTTACTATTGAAGCTTGTGGTATATGTTTCCACGATACCCTGACGGGTTGAACCTATGCCTTCCTTAATATGTGTGAACTTGAAAGTTTCATGAGTCATTACTCTTCTGATTTTGCCAGATAAAAAATTTCAACACTACAACTTCTTTGAAAAATGAGAAGTGAATGAAAGGTTATGCATGGAGAAGTGGGAGTCGACCTTGAACTTTGTGTTCATGCCCATGGACACGATGTAGATCCTATCATGGAGCTTCTTATAATAATAACTATTTCCCTGGTAAATATCATCTGTATCGGTGAATTGATCCTTTGCAATCGTGGTTCCGACCATGTTCTCCTTTAAATACCATTTCCTATGCCAAGTTTAGTAATTGTCTTCTATAGAGCAATACCCCAATCCACCCCTCTAGTCTTGATCTGTCGTCGGTATTGCCCCCTGGTATCTCGAGATTATCACGGAACCGCATAACTTCTTATGAGTTCTTCATCAAGTACTACATTCTCACGATTACTATTTTTCCCGGGTTTTGATGGTTAACCACTCGAGTACCTCCGATAATTGAATCGAGTCCGCACTACGGTTCAACAACTTTTAGTAATGTTCCTTACTTACGAGTTTGTACCCGATCGCGTCATTCCTAGCCTGTTTGGCTATATCATTATCTTGATGATTTTAACTATGCTACCTGGTCCTTATTCCCGGAGCACCACTTTCGACGATGAGCTAAGCTTACGTCGATTTTCCTCGTCATATCGTTTCACCTCGAACAACAAACTTGCCCCGAGTTTGTGTAGTATCCGTGGCTCCAATAATCTTTTGTTGCATCAGTCCTTTTGCTTGATGCAGTCGCTGATCAATTGCTTCTTCGTGGATCCCCTCGACAACAAAATGTCATGATCATCATCAACATTTTGAGCTCTTCCAGGATATCAGTCGAAATTCAGGATGAGAAATACCATCCTTGCCCCTCGATGATTTGTGTTATCATCGGCAACGTTATTGCCCCCCCTCCAAGTCAGACTTGATCATGTTATGGAGCTCTTTCCTATATAGCTTATGTTATGTTCTACATTGAAGTATTACCGTCCTTCATGTCAAGGATGTTGTGAGGATTGCCCCACCTCTTAAGAATTCTTGATATAGTAATACTTCTCGCCATCTCCATTCATTTCCAGGTTCAGGTGTTGATTCTAACCGGGATACCAACAGGTGAACTGTGTTGTTTGGATTCTGCCCTTCTAGCAACCTTATTCCTTTGAAGTTAATGGTCGGCCGTTCATTCTTAGACTATTGATTACTGAATCACCATTCCGACGTTGGTCGTGCAACCCAGCCCATATTTCGGGTGCACCTTTCAACCAATGTTTAATTGTGTATGTTTTCCTCGAGCATACATCATTATATCATTTACACTGACTAATGTTATCTCCTTGTTCACATAATAGTGGAAATCCATCTTTTTGGAAATCTCGAGGAATTGTCGCTGAGTCCATCAGCCACCCCCTCATCCTCTCCTTGATTTAATGACGAACTCTTGTTCCGGAACTCGCTTCCATGGTTTAATTCCCGAGAATCATACAATGCCACCTCGACAATTTGTGTTGCACCTTTCTTCTCAGGCATCCTGACACCAATCTGATCTGAATCTTGGACAGAAATGATGGTTGGAACGTAATTCCAAGAGTTATAACATTGGTCTTTATATGAACCGGTAAGGTGATGTCATGCCCAGCACACCTGGCCGGAGGACCTACTGTTATAGTTTCCTTTTTAGCAAGGTTATCCATTCTTCCATGAGAAAATTGAAAGACTTATTCTATGAGTTGTTCCTGATGGATCCTTTGTGTATCCCAAAGTCCGACCTTTGCTTGAATACCATGTCGATGCTATCTCGAAGCATGTCTATGGTACTCCGATTTTCAATAAGAGCATTTGAAGAACAATGCTAAATTTTCTTTGTCCATTATCCAAACACCGTTGTTTGGGTTATGACATGAAATTCCTCTCCCCTTACCTCAATGGTTTTCTACATTAATATCCTTCATGGATATTCATGCTCTGCTTTATCCTTGGGAAGGATATACCCGTGAATAATGTGTTTAAACACATTTTCCTTTCCATTGTTCTATTTAATCTGATGATCACCTTTTCCTTTCCATTGTTTTGTTTAACCTTTCTGGTGATCTATATGATCTAAGAAGTAATATTCTGCTGCTTATGTAAACACCTCGGTGTACAACTTTGTAAGTAAGACCCTGTTACTATTATTGATGACATTCCAGTTGCCACCGATGGACGAGAACCTTGCCTATTGGTCCGCCTCGTTCAACGAGCAGGAAAATGGTTCTCTTCGTCCCTCGCCCTTGGTACTGATGTTGTTGCCGACATTACTGATAGGCTATCCTCTGACATACCTTGCTTACATGATCGTGTAAGACGTCATCGCCCTTCCTACTGTTAACCCACATGGTGGGCCCATAACCCACAGTTCCACAGGATCGAAACCTGACTCTCCTGTACACCCCCTGTTCGCAAGGTTGTTCCTCGTGCGTGGCTTCGTATGTAATTCACGGACCACCTTCCTAGTGCTCTATTTTGGTATCAGACGTTATACTTACTCTCGCTGCTCTGAACCCCTGTCACATTTCGTATCAGGCAACGAACGATTGTCTATGCACTTGAAACTTCTATTTTGCACCTTCTTACTTGCTCTCGATAATGTCTTATGTTTCAATTCGAGGGTTACCTCCCGCCACCTTCCCTGATGTTATCTACTAGATAAGCAAACATTGTAGCGGTCCGTTCTTCCGTAATACCCCCTTATCCTTTCGTAAGTACGATGGAGTTCTTGAAGAAAGGACGACAATTTGATCATGATGCATTGATGCATAGGAATGAAGACATCAATGCTATGGATCGACCTCTTCGAGAAGAGCAACCTAGGCCGAGAAGACTCGTTAGAATTTCGTAACCAAATCTTTTCCCCATTAGTCCCCTCTTGAATCTCGGGACGAGATTTCTTGTAGTGGAGGAGAACTGTGACGCCCGGGTAATTAAGCTACACTGAACCGTTGCTAATGATGCCATGTCACCTCGGTTACTGTCAATAAACTCGCGTTAGTTTAAAACCGATTCAAATTCAAATTCAAAATAAAGCAAACAATAAAAGTTTTCAAATATTAAAACTAAAATGTTCATCATGTGGCAAATAATCCCTAACTAGTTTTGGTGGTGGAACCAACCTTTTTCAAAGTGTTTAAATGTCCTAAAACTAATTAAAACCAGTGGCTAAAATAATAATTTATTTGCTTTTGAAAATATAGAAATATTAAACTAATTTATTTTGGGTCCAAACTAGGTTTGGTAGTGGCCTATTTTGATGATACTAATTTAGGGCTAACTTAGTACTTTAAAGAAACTAAAAATATCAGAAACTAAAATGAAAAGAAAATCAAACGAAGAGAAAACAAAACAAAGAAAATAAAAGAGAGTACCCCCCACAGGGCTCCGGCCCAGCAGGCCACCGGCCCAACCTGGCAAAGGCCAACCGGCCAGCCCACTCCCGCTCCCTTATCCACCCACCTACCGAAACCCTAACCGATCCCCCCACTCTCCCTCTTCCTCAGATCCAATCGGATCGGGGCGCACCACACCGACGCTGCCTCGTCTCCACACGATGCCGCCCCGTCCACACCTCGCTCCTCGTCCCTCTTAGCGCCGTCCCAGGGGACCGCATCGCCCCTGGCCGCCGCCACCCGTCGCCCGAAGCCGTCCCCGGCGACACCGGACCTCGTCACCGCCGCCCCAACCGCGTCACCTCCTTCGTTTCCCTCCCCACCTAGACGCCCCTCCGCTGCACTGACCATGCGTCGCTCCGGATGGTGGGCTCCATGCCGGAGCGCCCGTCCTCGACGCCCCGAGCTCGCCTCCCCGTCCTCGCCCCCCTTCCCGATCCATAACTGGATTGGGGCACGACCCCGACGCCGCCATCGCCCCGCGTGCCTCGGCCTCCTCCTCGTCTCCGGCGGGGCCGCCGTTCCTGCGCCGCGCCGTTGACCCCCGTCGTCTCGCCGCACTCGTTCGCCGGGACCCGGACGCCGCCCCCTTCGTCGTCCTCCTCCTCGAGCCCCACTGCCCACCCCCTACGGCCATCGTGAGCCCCTCCTTTCCTCTCTTTCCCCTGCGCCCGTAGCTCACCCGCTCCCGGGGCCCGTCGCACGCGAGCCCCGGCTCACTTGCCGCCCTTGCCGTCCGCCGTCCCGCTTCGCCTCTGCTCGCGGACGCGCCACTTGCCTTGCTTCGAGACCCACGGCTTCGACCTGCCGTTGGCCGCGCCCGACGCCGCCCGCCGACCCTCCCGTGGCCGCCGCCCGGAAGTTCTGCTCTCCCTGCCGCCTGCCTCCCACTCCCTCCGCCCGCCCTGCGCCACTCCGGCCGGCCGTGCCTGCCGGCGCTCGAACGCAAGCCTGCGCCGTGGCTTGGCCTGGGCCAGTGCCCAGGTCGGGCTAGCGCCCCGCGCGCCCGTGCCCCTATTGGCCAGGGCCACTACCACTGGGGCCAGTGCCCCCTGGCCCAATGACATTATGGGGGCCCACGCCCAGGAGAACGTTTAAAAAAAAAGAATTTAAAAAAAATAAATCAAAACAAGTAATAAATAAATTTAATTAACTAAATTAATTAAGTTAATTAATCTGGTTAATTTAATCTAATTAATTAGTTATTTAATTAAACAGGTAATTAATTAGATAAAACCCTAATTAACCTAAACAAGAGAATGACAGGGTGGGTCCATTGGACCCACATGTCAGTTTGACTTAGCAACCCCTGTTGACTACTGATGTCAGCTATGACATCATGCTTGAATGTCATAAATCCAATTCGAATTAAATTAAATGATTTTAATTAAAATTCCAGAAATTAGTAAATCTTTAGGAAATCATATCTTTAAACCGTAGCTCAGATGAAAAATACTTTCTACATGTAAAGTTGCTCAGAACGACGAGCCGAATCCGAATACGCCAGTCGCGTTGTCGCCAGACGTCCCTAGCATAGGCAAACTTGCAACTTTCCCCTCCGTTTCATCTGTCCGAAAAATGCAAACTTCGGGAAAACTTTCCCGGATGTTTCCCCCCTTGCCGATATCACCTACTACCGCGTTAGGGCACACCTAGCACCGCGTATTGTCATGTTACGCTTTGTTTGTTTGATTGCTCTGTTATTTATTGTGTTCCCCCTCCATTACTTCTTTCCGGTAGACCCGAGACTACCGGCGACCCCCAGTTCGACTACAGAGTTGACGACCCCTACTTGCCAGAGCAACCAGGCAAGCCCCCCCCTTGATCACCAGATATCGCTATTCTTCTCTATACTGCTTGCATTAGAGTAGTGTAGCATGTTATTGCTTTCCATTAATCCTATCCTGATGCATAGCCTATCATTGTTGCTACAGTTGTTACCCTTACCTGCTATCCTACTTCTTAGTATAGGATGCTAGTGTTCCATCAGTGGCCCTACACTCTTGTCCGTTTGCCATGCTATACTACTGGGTCGTGATCACTTCGGGAGGTGATCACGGGTATATACTATATACATTATATACATGACACATGTGGTGACTAAAGTCGGGTCGGCTCGTTGAGTACCCGCAAGTGATTCTGATGAGGGGGCTGAAAGGACAGGTGGCTCCATCCCGGTAGAGGTGGGCCTGGGTTCCTGACGGCACCCGACTGTTACTTTATGGCGGAGCGACAGGGCAGGTTGAGACCACCTAGGAGAGAGGTGGGCCTGGCCCTGGTCGGCGTTCGCGGATACTTAAACACGCTTAACGAGTTCTGGGTATTTGATCTGAGTCTGGCCATTTGGTCTATACGCACTAACCATCTACGCGGGAATAGTTATGGGTATCCCGACGTCGTGGTATCAGCCGAAGCCTTCGTGACGTCAGCGACTGAGTGGCGCGCGCCGGATTGGACTGGAACGCCTACTAGGCTAGGTCTGCTTCCGGCCGCGTACGCAACATGCAGGTGTGCAATGGGCGATGGGCCCAGACCCCTGCGCGCATAGGATTTAGATCGGCGTGCTGACCTCTCTGTTGAGCCTAGGTGGGGCTGCGACGTGTTGATCTTCCGAGGCCGGGCATGACCCAGAAAAGTGTGTCCGGCCAAATGGGATCGAGCGTGTTGGGTTATGTGGTGCACCCCTGCAGGGAAGTTTATCTATTCGAATAGCCGTGTCCCTCGTAAAAGGACGACCCGGAGTTGTACCTTGACCTTATGACAACTAGAACCGGATACTTAATAAAATACACCCTTCCAAGTGCCAGATACAACCCGGTGATCGCTCTCTAACAGGGCGACGAGGAGGGGATCGCCGGGTAGGATTATGCTATGCGATGCTATTTGGAGGACTTCAATCTACTCTCTTCTACATGCTGCAAGATGGAGATGGCCAGAAGCGTAGTCTTCGACAGGACTAGCTATCCCCCTCTTATTCTGGCATTCTGCAGTTCAGTCCACTGATATGGCCCTTTACACATATACCCATGCATATGTAGTGTAGCTCCTTGCTTGCGAGTACTTTGAGGAGTACTCACGGTTGCTTCTCTCCCTCTTTTCCCCCCTTTCCTTTCTACCTGGTTGTCGCAACCAGGTGCTGGAGTCCAGGAGCCAGACGCCACCATCGACGACGACTCCTACGACACTGGAGGTGCCTACTACTACGTGCAGCCCGCTGACGACGACCAGGAGTAGTTAGGAGGATCCCAGGCAGGAGGCCTGCGCCTCGTTCGATCTGTATCCCAGTTTGTGCTAGCCTTCTTAAGGCAAACTTGTTTAACTTATGTCTGTACTCAGATATTGTTGCTTCCGCTGACTCGTCTGTGATCGAGCACTTGTATTCGAGCCCTCGAGGCCCCTGTCTTGTATTATGATGCTTGTATGACTTATTTATGTTTTAGAGTTGTGTTGTGATGTCTTCCCGTAAGTCCCTGATCTTGATCGTACACATTTGCGTGCATGATTAGTGTACGGTCAAACCGGGGGCGTCACACCCCCTCATGCGAGGTGTTTCTCCCCCCACCCCATTAGTCAAATCTAAAGCAGGATTAGGGTATTACCTCCACGATGATGATACGAACCTGGGTACACCACTGCATGCGACCCTTCTGGTACTTTCGGTCTTGCACACCATCCTATTGGGACTACTGATGATTTTCAGTAGCATTAATAATCC
The DNA here is from genome assembly GCF_018294505.1 of Triticum aestivum. Classification (NCBI taxonomy): domain Eukaryota; kingdom Viridiplantae; phylum Streptophyta; class Magnoliopsida; order Poales; family Poaceae; genus Triticum; species Triticum aestivum. The sequence goes on from NC_057808.1 coordinate 219,045,462, forward strand.
ATTGTTCAGTTGTGAAGAAGTGCACCACTTTTCTCTAGGTGGATGTTCAACCATATGCGGTTTCCACTAAGAATACTAGTACATCAAAAGAAATTTTCTCTAGGTGGATGTTCAACCTTATGTGGTTTCCACTAAGAATACTAGTACATCAAAAGAATGTTTGGAACTGAGGATAGCACTATGGGCCTTCGAAATATGGTGGGTGATTGTTAAATTATAGGCAGGCTTGTGCCCATAAATGAAATAATTCTTGAAAATCTCAAAGCCCATGTGTGATGTCATGACATGGTGGGAAATTTAGTACCACCCAGGACTGGATGAGAGTCGAGACCTCCTTATAAATGATTCTTTTCCACATATTATTGGAGAATGAGAAGATGAGTGGTTTTCACACGCTCCTCCTCCTCTACCCATCTCGCCACGCCACACATGTGCATGGTGTTTTGTAAACGAGTCAAGCCGAGCTCAGACCTATGCTACGTGTACGCTTTATTTTTGCCTGTCAAGAACGGATAATTACGAGTCATTAATGGGTGCGCTATGAATCTGAGATGTCGAATCATGGGATCATAGGCTGTTGTTGAATTGGTCGTATGCCCTAGTCCCACGTCCCCTAGCCCGACTGTATGTATATTGAAGGTGGTGGCAACCCTAGCTGTCACCTAATCAGATCGCATCCGCTCTAACTTCTCACGCACAATCCACTGTTGTTCCTCTCGTTGACGCCGCTTCCGGTGATCCCATCCCATCAACCGCGTGCACGTCTGTACAACAGAGAAGGCCTCCGAAACCCCACCATTTGTGATCCTGCACAGGGAGAAGCATGATTGTGTTTTGGGGGAACGTCTAAGGTGTGACTGCTCGTTGTTGTTCCACTACTTCGAATATGTCCTCGAGCTTTATGACATTGCCATGGGTGAACAATTTGAAGTCGCTAGGTAGAAGGCCACCGGTGAGGTTGTTGTCGCCGTCATGGCTTTGTCTAGGCCTACTGGAGGGTATTGATATGTTTATCCCTATTTACTAGTTTATGTGCTAGGCGTATCGATAAATCACGAGTGGACATGGTTCCACGCGAGGATGGTATCACCCCCGTCCGTTGCCACGTGATCCCAGCATCGTATCAATGTCTTTAGTCCATGTATTACAGGTCAATAAATGTGTGTCCCACGCCTACCACACAATAACTGCACTGATCCCATGTTATTGTTTACAGAAGAGTTAATGGGCAACCTGCACCTCCGCCTGCATTTTCTCCCCATCCTTTCATCATCCAGCAGCTCCTCTTTCACCCATGCTCCTTCTCTAGTTCATGGACTCTGTTCATCCTCATTCTCTAGTTCATGCACTATGTTCATGTTCATAGCTAGCTAAAACACATCCATGGAGATATAGAGCACCTTATTTTTTGTAAAAATGGAGATGTAGACTCGTAGCTATACTGCTCTCTCTCTCTCTCTGCGTCGTAGCACTAGCACCTTCAACGCCAGTATTTTATATTTATGTCCTAGTAGCACTAGCACCTTCAACATCAGTGTCCCAGTTCTTTAGCTCCTCCAGCGACGCCCATGGCGATGTAGTTCCTCTATTCCCACTAGTCTGGTTGCTCTATCCCCACTAGTCATCACAAGTTGAGGTTCATACCGTGGAGTTAAACGTTCAGATGTACTAGACATAATTAGCTAGTACTAGTAGTTTACCGTTTTTTATTCTGTTGAGTGCTAATGTTCTAAGCGCCTAAATGTAATATTTCCCAGCAAGTTAATTAAAATATTCGATGCTAGTGTCATGTGAGTTGTTGTTTATACATGCTAAAAAATTAAATTTCTTTCTATTTTCTTGTTCTTTGGAGATTGAAAACTTCTTTGTACTGTAAATGATGTAGTTCCTGGACAGACTTTTTCCATTGTTTATTTATAATATAAATGTAATGTACGAGGGGCTCCTCCTACTGTTCATGCGTAAAAAAAATCTGCCGCAAATATTTATAATCAAAACATATGAACTCTCTATCCAAACCGTCGTCCACACTCGGGAGGGAGCAGTAATGCATGGCGGAATCCAAATGCACCATTAATTGAACATGACCCCATACATATTGATGACATGCAAGAAATGAACAACCCACGTACACCACTGACTCACTGATGCATAGCTCAACCCACGTACTTCACGTATCACTGACGCGTATTCACCAAATTAAACCACTGTATCATTTTTGTATTCATTAATTCACTGTATTAAGTGCCGATCTCGTAGCACGGATGGGCAGCTCAGATTTCATCCTCGCGTGACAGCATGTCCCAAAAATCCGTGTCCCTAGGCGTACTTGCTATTTTCATAGTTGTTCTCGTTTTATGCTTAGTAGGTGCTCACATGTGCATATACCAGAATGATATTAGAGGATCCACAACCAGAGCCCTCAATTTGTCCCCAAACGTACGGTCGGATAGCCCAATCAGGGCATCTCCAATGGTTGTAAGATAGTTATTGGTAGACTTTGCCACATAGGATTTTTGATGATGTGTCATACAATAAATGAGAGAAGAGAGGAAGATTGTATGTACATAACACCCTTTGCACAAGCTTCAATGTAGAATGAGAGAGCACCTTATTTATTATCTCACATCCTATTGGGCAAACTAGATACAACCTATTGGAGTTGTTGTATGTTAAGGTGTTGGTTAATGACATGGCATATTTTACTAACAAGCTAACATACAAACTGTTGGAGATGTCCTCAGTGCACGAACGGGAGAGAAGAAAAAAAATCCAGCCAATCAGACTCCTTACTTTGTTTGAACTGTGCACAAATCCCCATACCCAACTCATATATGAGGATGTCCAAGCGTGTCCAGTGTCCAGAAATGTGTCACATACGATTTGGCCTACTGCGGACCATCTTTTCGCTTTTTGTATTTTTTTTCTCTCTCTTCATCTCCATCAATCATATGCATGTGAGAGACATATAGAAAAAAGTGGGGAGCATGGTTTGCCTGCATGGACAAATAGAGGCTCAATGAGAGCATGACCGGACATTGACATGACGCATCAATTTGCGGTTGTAGATGCTCTTAATATTATTATTATTGTCATCGTCATCATTTATTTATAATGAATTAAACCTATAAAAAATTGATAACTACCAACAGTTCCTATCGAGAGCCAGTCCACTCGGCCAATCGTGCTACCGAGTCTACGGAACCCTGCCTAGCAAGTAACAGCGCATGAAGCACGCGAACTCAGATCGACACGAAATCCAAACAGAAGAGACATCCCCTCTGGTGAGCAGTCTCCGAAAGAGGAAAAAAGAGGCCCCACGCGTGCTGAAAGCAGAACAGAACGGCATTGATTTACACACTTTCTGAGATTCCCTCTTGCCCATTTGGAGTTCCCCGGCAAGCCAGCCCGAGAGATACGCTGAGGTTGACCTTCACGCGTTGCGCATCGCGTACGCTTACCAAATGCGTACGACCTTTTTGTACAAGACCAGCCATGTCTACACTACATCCCCAAAGTGAGCTGCGAGAGCTAGAGGATAAACACATGCTGCTTACGTACATGCGTGGATACGGATCGGGATTTCGGGAAGTCGGCCGAGCACATAGTATGCAGTCTACCTTTTTTCTCCTAAGATAAGAAATTACTCATAGGTATAGATACAGCGTTAATATTAAACGGGTCAGAAATCAGTCTACACGTACACGTAAGTACTCCTACATCTCAGTTTACTCGACTTACACGTCTTCGGCTTGCAATTACGTAGAAAGAAAGGAAGAGGAATGTAAACTAGAGAAAGAATTATAGTAAAAAAATCGACGGGAAACAAAAGATAAATGCAACACGCCCAAACAGAAGTCGATTATAGTATGCGCGCATGCAAACTGTACTGCCAAAAGCTAGCAGCGTTCATAGCATCATGCCGTCTAAGTCGGAGCCCAAAGCGTACACCTTGCCGTCTAAGTCTCCGCCGGTTTCTCTCGACGACGGCGACGTGTGCGTGTGTCGAGTGGTGGTGGTGCACCGATCTGTATAGTCTTTGCGGCGGTGCCGCCCCACTAGATCGGCGGCTTGGCGATGCATATAGTGGAGGCCTCCATATAGTGCATTCGTGAGCCGCTGCGTCACGGCCCGCCGCCCGGCCGTCTCTTTCCCGGCAAGGAATAAAAGAGCAGGTCCGCGTCCGCGCGCGGCTAAAAGCGTTCAACGGGCAGGCCATGAGAGGGTCATATGCATGTACCGGCCACGGGCTATGGCCAACGGTCGTCTACTACTACCACCTAGTTAGTGATACTACTGGTAATTATGGGTCATTGTTTTGATAAAACTTTCGATCTTTTCATCATCACTCATGATAGTAATATAACAGAAATAATAAAAATTACAATCAGATCTGTAGACCACCTAACGACGACTACAAGCACTGAAACAAGCTGAATACGCGCCACCGTCATCGCCCCTCCCTCACTGGAGCCGGAAAAACTTGTTTTAGTAGACAGTCGGGAAGTCGTCGTGCTAATGCCCTATAGGACCATGATGCGGAGCATCCTAGGGGCATCACCATGTCAAGAGTCCGTTTGGCAAGTGACACGTGCGACATCTACTTCACATACACAAAGGTGAATCATTTCCTTTACACGTGCTCACTTGACCCCTTCGAGGATGGTATACTACTTGACACCCCTCTTGTGTGCATGCATAGGTATTGTCGGAACGCTACGGACGACGAGGAGGAGTGCAAGCGCCAAGGAACACCTACACTATCCGCGAGGGAAGCGTGGAAGCGAAGACGGAAGAAGACGGAGCTGCAGAATCTACAGCGGCCGGACGTCCGACACTCTACAGCGCCCGGATGACCGACGTCCACCGGACGTCCGACGCGACCACGCCAGGACCAGCCAGGAGATCTACAGCGGCCGGACGACCGACAACCTCCGGACGACCAACGCCGACCGGACGATCGGTGCCACCGGACGAGAGAAGAATCGTCGAAAGTCTGACGCCCTCCGGACGTCCAGACCCCCGCAAGCGACCGGACGTCCGACCCCGACCGGACGTCCGACACTGCCTGTGCGCAGCCGGGCCTTTGGCCTTGTATCCCTCTCCCACTTACCCCTTCGTGGCTTAGACTATAAATAGACCACCTCCACCTCCTTTCTAAGGTTAGCAGAGTGATAGCTCATTTGTATGTGAGCTTTGCTCCTACCTTCTCCTCTTGAGAGAGAGAGAGACCACCACTCCCATGGAGTTCAAGACCTCCATGTGAGAAGATCCTGCGGGATATATCGATCAAGACCCCCTCACGGGCGGCCCCCTTCAAGACCTCCTCATGGAGATGAACTTTACCTTGTAACTTTTTCCTTTTTGTTCATGTACCTTGTGGATCTTGTGTGTTTGATTGTCTAGCGGATGTGTGATTGGACTTGTTCTTGAGTGTTCCCCCTTGTGTTTCCTCTTCGTTCTTCCTCGTGTTCTTCGTGTTCTTCGAGGGATCCCACTCCAATCGTGAAAGATCGGCCTACACCGGGTTAGCCCGTATCATATGGTATCATGAGCCACGTTGATCACGTATTTGGAGTCCCTCCCACCGTTTTCTAGCCTTAGTTTGCTTGATTTCATCCTAAATTTCGAAAATCCCTACAAAAAATAGCCCCAATTTTTTTTCGTGATTTGTTGGTTTGATAATGTTTTGTTGATTTTGATCCATGGATTTGCTTGATTTCGAGTGGATCTAGCATCTCCCTAAGTTTCTCCATCTTCCATCCACGAAATTTGCTCAATTTTGACCCCAAAATCCCCATTTTCCGCCCAAAATCGCGTCCCGAATCTGAAATTTCGCGTTGACCCCGACCCACCGGACGACCGACACTTTACCGGACGTCCGGGGCCCCAGGAACCACCGGAAGTCCGACACTTACCGGATGACCGGAACCCCGACCCCGAGCTGAAATTAGCGGATTTCCGACCCGACCGGACGTCCGGGGACCGGACATCCGTCCATTTACGGACGTCCGATACCTGTAGATATTGACTTCGGCTGATTCTTGTTTCGGCCATAACTAATTCATCCGAACTCCGATTTTGACGTTCTTTAGCTCGTTTTGAAGCTATTGACATCCCCCTTCCCACAAAATTACTTCCAACATCATTTGACTCCATCAAATTTTGACAACTTTGATATCGTTGCCTAGGGCTTCCACCACATCATCCGCTACACCACCATCGACTTCCGCAACCTTACCCATTTTGTTCCCATTGCCTATGTGGTTGCTTGAGTAGTGATTCGAGTCTCCTAAGGTGTTTCGGCTACTTAGGGACGGCTGCTTCCTCATCAACCACCACCACCACTTCCGCATAGGCTTACCCACCATACACTTCCACCACCTCAACTTAACCCAATTTTGTTTGAGCTTATTTGAGTTGTGGCTTGTGTCTCCTAAGGTGTTTCGGCTACTTAGGGACGGAAACTTCAACTTCGACGTGCATAACCCGTCATCCCACTTCCTCATTGCCAAGTGCAAAACTACCACCGCTTTCCGCTACCACCATTTGACTTTTGACGTTTGAGATTTTGAGTTGTGGTTTTTCCGTTTCCTAAGGTGTTTCGTCTAATTAGAAACGGTTGTACATCAAGAACACCGCCACTCATCATCGCCACGAGGTCGTCATCTTTAAGGACGGTAACCTCAACGACACCATTGTATACTCCCCTTGCCATTGCATTGATAACCCCTACTTGCCTATTGGGACTAGCCATTTGAGTATTTTCGGCAACATTACTTGTGCACATTAGTGATCATTGGTCTACACCTTCCATATCATTTTGGTATCATATCATCCATTGTCACAAGATTGTTCCCGCATATACACAATTGCTATCTTGGTTTGTGCATTTCGCATTGTGGCCATATAAAAAAAAAAAGCTTTTAAGCAAAAAGAAAGAGCAAAGTGCTTGTAAGCAATAGCCATAGTATCATACCACATTGCATAAGATTGTCATATCCGATCATCTTGGATCAAACACCGGGAACCATACATACATAGCATACTTGGGATACAAGTTTATCCATTTTGCATCTTATAGGTTGTGCACATATGTCGTATCCGCCTATCGAGCAATCGTGCTAGCGTCTCTCTTGAGTTGTGCAACACGAGCGTTTTCCGTGGATTCCACATTTTGTGCTCAATCCTTGGTTGCACGACCCCATTTATCTATCCGTGTGCACATATTGCTATTGGTCTACTTGTTTCACTTGCGAATTTGTGAATCTTTTTCAACATTATTGACTCTTGCTAACATTTTGCATTAAATTTTTGTGCCACTATCTTCACCGAGCTACTCCATAACCTTTACTTGATAGGTGTGAGTGAACAAGTCCGGAACCAATTCCACTATTCTTTCATCTCACATTGAGTGAAACGGGATACATCCTCAACTTTGGGAAAAGGTAACTTGGTATCTGATACGTCTCCAACGTATCTATAACTTTTTATTGTTCCATGCTATTATATTATCTGTTTTGGATGTTTGTGGGCTTTATTAAACACTTTTATATCACTTTTGGGACTAACCTATTAACCCAGAGCCCAGTGCCAGTTCCTGTTTTTTCCCTTGTTTCAGTGTTTCGAAGAAAAGGAATATCAAACGGAGTCGAAACGGAATGAAACCTTCTGGAGAAGTTATTTTTGGAAGGAAAGCTACCCGATAGACTTGGAGTGCACGTCAGGAAAGAAACGAGGGAGCCACGAGGTAGGGGGCGCGCCCACCCCCTAGGGCGCGCCCTCCACCCTCGTGAGCCCCTCGTGGCTCCCCTGACGTACTTCTTCCTCCTATATATACCCATATACCCTAAAACGATCGGGGAACAGAAGAGATCTGGAGTTCCGCCGCCGCAAGCCTCTGTAGCCACCAAAAACCAATCGGGACCCTGTTCCAGCACCCTGCCGGAGGGGGGGAACCCTCACTGGTGGCCATCTTCATCATCCCGGCGCTCTCCATGACGAGGAGGGAGTAGTTCACCCTCGGGGCTAAGGGTATGTACCAGTAGCTATGTGTTTGATCTCTCTCTCTCGTGTTCTTGATTTGGCACGATCTTGATGTATCGCGAGATTTGCTATTATAGTTGGATCTTATGTTTCTTCTCCCCCTCTACTCTCTTGTAATGGATTGAGTTTTCCCTTTGAAGTAATCTTATCGGATTGAGTCTTTAATGATTTGAGAACACTTGATGTATGTCTTGCAGTGCGTATCTGTGGTGACAATGGGATATCACGTGATTCACTTGATGTATGTTTTGGTGATCAACTTGCGGGTTCCGCCCATGAACTTATGCATAGGGGTTGGCACACGTTTTTGTCTTGATTCTCCGGTAGAAACTTTGGGGCACTCTTTGAGGTTCTATGTGTTGGTTGAATAGATGAATCTGAGATTGTGTGATGCATATCGTATAATCATACCCACGGATACTTGAGGTGACATTGGAGTATCTAGGTGACATTAGGGTTTTGGTTGATTTGTGTCTTAAGGTGTTATTCTAGTACGAACTCTAGGGCTGTTTGTGACACTTATAGGAATAGCCCAACAGATTGATTGGAAAGAATAACTTTGAGGTGGTTTTGTACCCTACCATAATCTCTTCGTTTGTTCCCCGCTATTAGTGGCTTTGGAGTGACTCTTTGTTGCATGTTGAGGGATAGTTATATGATCCAATTATGTTATTATTGTTGAGAGAATTTGCACTAGTGAAAGTATGAACCCTAGGCCTTGTTTCCAAGCATTGCAATACCGTTTGTGCTCACTTTTACCACTTGTTACCTTGCTGTTTTTATATTTTCAGATTACAAAAACCTATATCTACCATCCATATTGCATTTGTATCACCATCTCTTCGCTGAACTAGTGCACCTATACAATTTACCATTGTATTGGGTGTGTTGGGGACACAAGAGACTCTTTGTTATTTGGTTGCAGGGTTGCTTGAGAGAGACCATCTTCATCCTACGCCTCCCACGGATTGATAAACCTTAGGTCATCCACTTGAGGGAAACTTGCTACTGTCCTACAAACCTCTGCACTTGGAGGCCCAACAACGTCTACAAGAAGAAGATTGTGTAGTAGACATCAAGCTCTTTTCTGGCGCCGTTGCCGGGGAGGTGAGTTCTTGAAGGTATATCTTTAGATCTTGCAATCGAATCTTTTTGTTTCTTTTTTTAGCACTAGTTTAGTTTATAAAAGAAAACTAAAAAAATGGAATTGAGTTTGTCGCATACGCTTCATCTTTTTAATATCTTTCGTGAGTATGATGGAAAAGAAAATTGTGCCAAAGTGTTAGAAGAAGAATGCATTAAAATGTTTGGCACTAAATCTTTGAACGATGAGCATGACTGCAATGTTGTTAGTATGAACTCCTTGAAAATCCATAGTACTAATGATGATTGCACTAGTTATGATGAAAATGTCTCCTATAAACATGTCAATTTTTGTGGAGTGCATTAGGTTTGCAAGTATACACCAAGTAGGGAAGATAGATATTGCAAGAGGCATAAGTATTTAGAAACTAAATTGTTGCAAGAAAGGCTAGATGTTTGTGCTGAAAATTTAAATTTTCTTGGCCATACTTGTGAACTTTGCAATGAAAGTGGCCATTTAGCTATCCGATGCAAATTGTTTCATGATCTAATCGTGTCCAAAAATTGTGATGAGTTGATTTCCCTTGCACATTATAATGAACTTAGCTTGCTTATGGGCTGCGAAGAAATGAAACATATAACTAGGCATCTTCTAGAATCTGCCCGTTATGAACTTCTTGGTTTTGATCTAGTAGAAATTTATATGTATTGTGCGGTGAATTGCATTGAAAATCCTTATGTTGCCAATTACATAAAGAAAAAAACAAATAGAAGATGAAGAGAATACTAACGAAAAGGAAGAGACTTCCCAATATTCTCCTATTATTTCTTATGATGAATCAGGTAACGAGGAGGAGCCTTCTATTCAACCAATCTCATTAATAAGGAGCTCCAAAAAGTGGAATGAACCCACACATGAGGTGAAGAAGAAGAAAAGAAAAAGGAAGAGAGGTAAAAAGATATCTCTCCCAAATAATGTTGCTCCTATTATTGCTGTGCCTCATGAAAATGAATCAAAAATAATTGTGGAAGATGACGCACTTGATGATGATCTAGTTATACCTACTGCTTATTGTGATGATTATGATTGGGAAGATAATGATACTTCTTATGATATTGAAAATCTTTTTGGCACTTGCTTGGAAGAATATGATAATTGCTATACTATTGGTGCTATCCATACTATTAATGATGAGAGTGATTATGCTTATGATATGAAAAGGCCCAAGCTTGGGGAAGCTATGTTTGATAAGGATGACATTTTTGAGAATATATTTGCTGCAATTAATGTTTGTCCCAAGCTTGGGGATGCTACGTTTAATGAAGATGATATTTTTAGTCTCCCAAGTTTTGATATGCAAAGTTGTTATGATGATAGCATGCCTTCTACTTATGATGATTATATTGATGAAAGTGGGTTTGGAAGAGTGTCAACTTTAGGAAGTAGTGATCCCACTATTTTGGAGGATGTTGAATCTTATTGTAATATTTATGAAAGTGGATTTGGAGAGGTCATGACTTTATTTAGTGATGTATCCACTATTTCGGAAGAGGTTTCAATTGATTATGATGAGAACAAAGTTGCTACTTATAATGATTATTGTGATGAAACTTATGCTATAAAAAGTAGTGATGATTATATTTATAAAACTTGTCATGATTATGATTACCCTTTTTCTGAACATTACTCTTTTAATGTGGAAACAATTTATAGTATTCAAGTCTCTTATGATACTCCCGCTATTCCGAATAAGAAGAATTTTGCTTGTGTGGAGAATAGTAAATTTTCTATGCTTGTAGATCATGAAAAGAATGCTTTAAGTGCTGGTTATATTGTTGAATTCATTCATGATGCTACTGAAAGTTATTATGAGGGAGGAATGTATGCTTGTAGGAATTGCAATAATATCAAGTTTCCTCTCTATGTGCTTAAATTTTCGAAGTTATGCTTGTTTTGCCTTCCTATGCTAGTTGATTATTGTTCCCATAAGTTGTTTGCTCACAAAATCCATATGCATAGGAAGTGGGTTAGACTTAAATGTGCTAGTCATATTCTTCATGATGCTCTATTTATGTTTCAATTCTTATCTTTTATGCGAGCATCATTGAAATCATCATGCCTAGCTAGGGGCGTTAAACGTTAGCGCTTGTTGGGAGGCAACCCAATTTTATTTTAGTTTCTTGCTTTTTGGTTCTGTTTAGTAATACATAATACATCTAGCTTCTGTTTATATGTGGTCTTATGTTTTAATTTGTGTTTGTGCCAAGTAGAACCTTTGGAAAGACTTGGGTGAAGTCTTTATGATCATGCTGTAAAAAACAGAAACTTTAGCGCTCACGAGATTAGCTTCAACTTTTTACTGGAGAGTGCTATTTAGTTTATTATTTTTGCAGGTAATTACTAGACAAATTCCCCAGGTCCACACATTTATTTTAGAATTTTTGTAGTTCCAGAAGTTTGCGTTAGTTACAGATTACTACAGACTGTTCTGTTTTTGACAGATTCTGTTTTCATTGTGTTGCTTGCTTATTTTGATGAATCTATGGCTAGTAAAATAGTTTATAAACCATATAGAAGTTGGAATACAGTAGGTTTAACACTAATATAAATAAATAATGAGTTCATTACAGTACCTTGAAGTGGTGTTTTGTTTTCTTTCGCTAACGGAGCTTACGAGTTTTCTGTTAAGTTTTGTGTTGTGAAGTTTTCAAGTTTTGGGTAAAGATTCGATGGACTATGGAATAAGGTGAAGGAAATATGCCCTAGAGGCAATAATAAAGTTATTATTTATTTCCTTATATCATGATAAATGTTTATTATTCATGCTAGAATTGTATTAACCGGAAACATAATACATGGGTGAATACATAGACAAACAGAGTGTCACTAGTATGCCTCTACTTGACTAGCTCATTGATCAAAGATGGTTATGTTTCCTAGCCATAGACATGAGTTGTGATTTTATTAACGGGATCACATCATTAGGAGAATGATGTGATTGACTTGATTCCGTTAGCTTAGCACTCGATCGTTTAGTATGTTGCTATTGCTTTCTTCATGACTTATACATGTTCCTATGACTATGAGATTATGCAACTCCCGTTTACCGGAGGAACACTTTGTGTGCTACCAAACGTCACAACGTAACTGGGTGGTTATAAAGGTGCTCTACAGGTGTCTCCAAAGGTACTTGTTAGGTTGGCGTATTTCGAGATTAGGATTTGTCACTCCGATTGTCGGAGAGGTATCTCTGGGCCCACTCAGTAATACACATCACTATAAGCCTTGCAAGCATTGTGACTAATGAGTTAGTTGTAGGATGATGTATTACGGAACGAGTAAAGAGACTTGCCGGTAACGAGATTGAACTAGGTATCGAGATACCGACGATCGGATCTCGGGCAAGTAACATACAGATGACAAAGGGAACAACGTATGTTGTTATGCGGTCTGACCGATAAAGATCTTCGTAGAATATGTAGGAACCAATATGATCATCCAGGTTCCGCTATTGGTTATTGACCGGAGAGGTGTCTCGGTCATGTCTACATAGTTCTCGAACCCGTAGGGTCCGCACGCTTAACGTTACGATGACAGTTATATTATGAGTTTATATGTTTTGATGTACCGAAGGTTGTTCGGAGTCCCGAATGTGATCGCGGACATGACGAGGAGTCTCGAAATGGTCGAGACATAAAGATTGATACATTGGAAGCCTATGTTTGGACATCGGAAGTGTTCCGGGTGAAATCAGGATTTTTCCGGAGTACCGGGAGGTTACCGGAACCCCCCAATAACTTAATGGGCCTTAGTGGGCCTAGGTGGAAGAGAGGAGAGGAGGCCAGGGCAGGGCCGTGCGCCCCTCCCCCCAGTCCAAATAGGACATGGAGAGGGGGGCGGCGCCCCCCCCCTTCCTTCCTCCCCTCCACCTCTTCCCCCTCTCTCTCCTAGTCCAACATGGAAAAGGGGGGAGTCCTACTCCCGGTAGGAGTAGGACTCCTCCTGGCGTGCCTCTCCTCCTTGGCCGGCGGCCTCCCCCTTGCTCCTTTATATACGGGGGCAGGGGCCACCTCTAGACACACAATTGATCAACGATCTTTTAGCCGTGTGCGGTGCCCCCCTCCACCATATTACACCTCGATAATATCGTAGCGGTGCTTAGGCGAAGCCCTGCGTCGGTAGAACATCATCATCATCACCACGCCGTCGTGCTGACGAAACTCTCCCTCAACACTCGGCTGGATCGGAGTTCGAGGGACGTCATCGAGTTTAACGTGTGCTGAACTCGGAGGTGCCGTGCGTTCGGTACTTGATCGGTCGGATCGTGAAGACGTACGACCACATCAACCGCGTTGTGTTAACACTTCCGCTTTCGGTCTACGAGGGTACGTGGACAACACTCTCCCCTCTCGTTGCTATGCATCACCATGATCTTGCGTGTGCGTAGGAATTTTTTTGAAATTACTATGTTCCCCAACAGTGGCATCCGAGCCTGGTTTTATGCGTTGATGTTATATGCACGAGTAGAACACAAGTGAGTTGTGGGCGATATAAGTCATACTGCTTACCAGCATGTCATATTTGGTTCAGCGGTATTGTGAGATGAAGCAGCCCGGACCGACATTACGCGTACGCTTACGCGAGACTGGTTTCACCGTTGCGAGCACTCGTTGCTTAAAGGTGACTGGCGGGTGTCTGTCTCTCTCACTTTAGTTGAACCGAGTGTGGCTACGCCCGGTCCTTGCGAAGGTTAAAACAACACCAACTTGACAAACTATCGTTGTGGTTTTGATGCGTAGGTAAGAACGGTTCTTGCTAAGCCCGTAGCAGCCACGTAAAACTTGCAACAACAAAGTAGAGGACGTCTAACTTGTTTTTGCAGGGCATGTTGTGATGTGATATGGTCAAGACATGATGCTATATTTTATTGTATGAGATGATCATGTTTTGTAACCAAGTTATCGGCAACTGGCAGGAGCCATACGGTTGTCGCTTTATTGTATGCAATGCAATCGCCATGTAATTGTTTTACTTTATCACTAAGCGGTAGCGATTGCATGTGATGTTTATCTTTTATGCATCTTATCTTCCTTTGATTAACGGTAGCATTATAAGATGATCTCTCACTAAAATTTCAAGATAAAAGTGTTCTCCCTGAGTATGCACCGTTGCGAAAGTTCTTCGTGCTGAGACACCACGTGATGATCGGGTGTGATAGGCTCTACGTTCAAATACAACGGGTGCAAAACAGTTGCACACGCGGAATACTCAGGTTAAACTTGACGAGCCTAGCGTATGCAGATATGGCCTCGGAACACGGAGACCGAAAGGTCGAGCGTGAATCATATAGTAGATATGATCAACATAGTGATGTTCACCATTGAAACTACTCCATCTCATGTGATGATCGGACATGGTTTAGTTGATATGGATCACGTGATCACTTAGAGGATTAGAGGGATGTCTATCTAAGTCGGAGTTCTTAAGTAATATGATTAATTGAACTTGAATTTATCATGAACTTAGTACCTAATAGTATCTTGCTTGTCTATGTTAATTGTAGATAGATGGCCCATGCTGTTGTTCAGTTGAATTTTAATGCGTTCCTTGAGAAAGCAAAGTTGAAAGATGCTGGTAGCAATTACACGGACTGGGTCCGTAACTTGAGGATTATCCTCATTGTTGCATAGAAGAATTACGTCCTGGAAGCATCGCTGGGTGCCAGGCCTGCTGCAAGAGCAACACCAGAAGTTATGAACGTCTGGCAGAGCAAAGCTGATGACTACTCGATAGTTCAGTGTGCCATGCTTTACGGCTTAGAACCGGGTCTTCAACAACGTTTTGAACGTCATGGAGCATATGAGATGTTCCAGGAGTTGAAGTTAATATTTCAAGCAAATGCCCGGATTGAGAGATATGAAGTCTCCAATAAGTTCTACAGCTGCAAGATGGAAGAGAATAGTTCTGTCAGTGAGCATATACTCAAAATGTCTGGGTATAATAATCACTTGATTCAACTGGGAGTTAATCTTCCGGATGATAGCGTCATTGACAGAATTCTTCAATCACTGCCACCAAGCTACAAGAGCTTCGTGATGAACTATAACATGCAAGGGATGAATAAGACAATTCCCGAGCTCTTCGCAATGCTAAAGGCAGCGGAGGTAGAAATCAAAAAGGAGCATCAAGTGTTGATGGTCAATAAGACCACTAGTTTCAAGAAAAAGGGCAAAGGGAAGAAGAAGGGGAACTTCAAGAAGAACAGCAAGCAAGTTGCTGTTCAGGAGAAGAAACCCAAGTCTGGACCTAAGCCTGAGACTGAGTGCTTCTACTGCAAGCAGACTGGTCACTGGAAGCGGAACTGCCCCAAGTATTTGGCGGATAAGAAGGATGGCAAGGTGAACAAAGGTATATGTGATATACATGTTATTGATGTGTACCTTACTAATGCTCGCAGTAGCACCTGGGTATTTGATACTGGTTCTGTTGCTAATATTTGCAACTCGAAACAGGGGCTACGGATTAAGCGAAGATTGGTTAAGGACGAGGTGACGATGCGCGTGGGAAATGGTTCCAAAGTCGATGTGATCGCCGTCGGCACGCTACCTCTACATCTACCTTCGGGATTAGTATTAGACCTAAATAATTGTTATTTGGTGCCAGCGTTGAGCATGAACATTATATCTGGATCTTGTTTGATGCGAGACGGTTATTCATTTAAATCAGAGAATAATGGTTGTTCTATTTATATGAGTAATATCTTTTATGGTCATGCACCCTTGAAGAGTGGTCTATTTTTAATGAATCTCGGTAGTAGTGACACACATATTCATAATGTCGAAGCCAAAAGATGCAGAGTTGATAATGATAGTGCAACTTATTTGTGGCACTGCCGTTTAGGTCATATCGGTGTAAAGCGCATGAAGAAACTCCATAATGATGGACTTTTGGAATCACTTGATTATGAATCACTTGGTACTTGCGAACCGTGTCTCATGGGCAAGATGACTAAAACACCGTTCTCCGGTACTATGGAGAGAGCAACTAATTTGTTGGAAATCATACATACAGATGTATGTGGTCCGATGAATATTGAGGCTCGTGGCGGATATCGTTATTTTCTCACCTTCACAGATGATTTGAG
Source organism: Triticum aestivum (assembly GCF_018294505.1). Lineage (NCBI taxonomy): Eukaryota > Viridiplantae > Streptophyta > Magnoliopsida > Poales > Poaceae > Triticum > Triticum aestivum. Next base: position 219,061,736 of record NC_057808.1, read on the forward strand.
CAGATATGGGTATATCTACTTAATGAAACATAAGTCTGAAACATTTGAAAAGTTCAAAGAATTTCAGAGCGAAGTTGAAAATCATCGTAACAAGAAAATAAAGTTTCTACGATCAGATCGTGGAGGAGAATATTTGAGTTACGAGTTTGGCCTACATTTGAAACAATGCGGAATAGTTTCGCAACTCACGCCACCCGGAACACCACAACGTAATGGTGTGTCCGAACGTCGTAATCGTACTTTACTAGATATGGTGCGATCTATGATGTCTCTTACTGATTTACCGCTATCGTTTTGGGGTTATGCTTTAGAGACGGCTGCATTCACTCTAAATAGGGCACCATCAAAATCCGTTGAAACGACACCTTATGAACTATGGTTTGGCAAGAAACCAAAGTTGTCGTATCTTAAAGTTTGGGGTTGCGATGCTTATGTGAAGAAACTTCAACCTGATAAGCTCGAACCTAAATCGGAGAAATGTGTCTTCATAGGATACCCAAAGGAGACTGTTGGGTACACCTTCTATCACAGATCCGAAGGCAAGACATTCGTTGCTAAGAATGGATCCTTTCTAGAGAAGGAGTTTCTCTCGAAAGAAGTGAGTGGGAGGAAAGTAGAACTTGATGAGGTAACTGTACCTGCTCCCTTATTGGAAAGTAGATCATCACAGAAATCAGTTTCTGCGACACCTACACCAATTAGTGAGGAAGTTAATGATAATGATCATGAAACTTCAGATCAAGTTATTACTGAACCTCGTAGGTCAACCAGATTAAGATCCGCACCAGAGTGGTACGGTAATCCTGTTCTGGAGGTTATGTTACTAGACCATGACGAACCTACGAACTATGAAGAAGCGATGGTGAGCCCAGATTCCGCAAAATGGCTTGAGGCCATGAAATCCGAGATGGGATCCATGTATGAGAACAAAGTATGGACTTTGGTTGACTTGCCCGATGATCGGCAAGCCATTGAAAATAAATGGATCTTCAAGAAGAAGACTGACGCTGACGGTAATGTTACTGTCTATAAAGCTCGACTTGTTGCGAAAGGTTTTCGACAAGTTCAAGGGATTGACTACGATGAGACCTTCTCACCCGTAGCGATGCTTAAGTCTGTCCGAATCATGTTAGCAATTGCCGCATTTTATGATTATGAAATTTGGCAAATGGATGTCAAAACTGCATTCCTGAATGGATTTCTGGAAGAAGAGTTGTATATGATGCAACCGGAAGGTTTTGTCGATCCAAAGGGAGCTAACAAAGTGTGCAAGCTCCAGCGATCCATTTATGGACTGGTGCAAGCCTCTCGGAGTTGGAATAAACGCTTTGATAGTGTGATCAAAGCATTTGGTTTTATACAGACTTTTGGAGAAGCCTGTATTTACAAGAAAGTGAGTGGGAGCTCAGTAGCATTTCTGATATTATATGTGGATGACATATTGCTAATTGGAAATGATATAGAATTTCTGGATAGCATAAAGGGATACTTGAATAAGAGTTTTTCAATGAAAGACCTCGGTGAAGCTGCATATATATTGGGCATCAAGATCTATAGAGATAGATCAAGACGCTTAATTGGACTTTCACAAAGCACATACCTTGACAAAGTTTTGAAGAAGTTCAAAATGGATCAAGCAAAGAAAGGGTTCTTGCCTGTACTACAAGGTGTGAGATTGAGTAAGACTCAATGCCCGACCACTGCAGAAGATAGAGAGAAGATGAAAGATGTTCCCTATGCTTCAGCCATAGGCTCTATCATGTATGCAATGCTGTGTACCAGACCTGATGTGTGCCTTGCTATAAGTTTAGCAGGGAGGTACCAAAGTAATCCAGGAGTGGATCACTGGACAGCGGTCAAGAACATCCTGAAATACCTGAAAAGGACTAAGGATATGTTTCTCGTTTATGGAGGTGACAAAGAGCTCATCGTAAATGGTTACGTTGATGCAAGCTTTGACACTGATCCGGACGATTCTAAATCGCAAACCGGATACGTGTTTACATTGAACGGTGGAGCTGTCAGTTGGTGCAGTTCTAAGCAAAGTGTCGTGGCGGGATCTACGTGTGAAGCGGAGTACATAGCTGCTTCGGAAGCAGCAAATGAAGGAGTCTGGATGAAGGAGTTCATATCCGATCTAGGTGTCATACCTAGTGCATCGGGACCAATGAAAATCTTTTGTGACAATACTGGTGCAATTGCCTTAGCAAAGGAATCCAGATTTCACAAGAGAACCAAGCACATCAAAAGACGCTTCAATTCCATCCGGGATTTAGTCCAGGTGGGAGACATAGAAATTTGCAAGATACATACGGATCTGAATGTTGCAGACCCGTTGACTAAGCCTCTTCCACGAGCAAAACATGATCAGCACCAAGACTCCATGGGTGTAAGAATCATTACTGTGTAATCTAGATTATTGACTCTAGTGCAAGTGGGAGACTGAAGGAAATATGCCCTAGAGGCAATAATAAAGTTATTATTTATTTCCTTATATCATGATAAATGTTTATTATTCATGCTAGAATTGTATTAACCGGAAACATAATACATGTGTGAATACATAGACAAACAGAGTGTCACTAGTATGCCTCTACTTGACTAGCTCGTTGATCAAAGATGGTTATGTTTCCTAGCCATAGACATGAGTTGTCATTTGATTAACGGGATCACATCATTAGGAGAATGATGTGATTGACTTGACCCATTCCGTTAGCTTAGCACTCGATCGTTTAGTATGTTGCTATTGCTTTCTTCATGACTTATACATGTTCCTATGACTATGAGATTATGCAACTCCCGTTTACCGGAGGAACACTTTGTGTGCTACCAAACGTCACAACGTAACTGGGTGATTATAAAGGTGCTCTACAGGTGTCTCCAAAGGTACTTGTTGGGTTGGCGTATTTCGAGATTAGGATTTGTCACTCCGATTGTCGGAGAGGTATCTCTGGGCCCACTCAGTAATACACATCACTATAAGCCTTGCAAGCATTGTGACTAATGAGTTAGTTGCGGGATGATGTATTACGGAACGAGTAAAGAGACTTGCCGGTAACGAGATTGAACTAGGTATCGAGATACCGACGATCGAATCTCGGGCAAGTAACATACCGATGACAAAGGGAACAACGTATGTTGTTATGCGGTCTGACCGATAAAGATCTTCATAGAATATGTAGGAACCAATATGAGCATCCAGGTTCCGCTATTGGTTATTGACCGGAGAGGTGTCTCGGTCATGTCTACATAGTTCTCGAACCCGTAGGGTCCGCACGCTTAACGTTACGATGACAGTTATATTATGAGTTTATATGTTTTGATGTACCGAAGGTTGTTCGGAGTCCCGGATGTGATCACGGACATGACGAGGAGTCTCGAAATGGTCGAGACATAAAGATTGATATATTGGAAGCCTATGTTTGGACATCGGAAGTGTTCCGGGTGAAATCGGGATTTTTCCGGAGTACCGGGAGGTTACCGGAACCCCCCGGTAACTTAATGGGCCTTAGTGGGCCTAGGTGGAAGAGAGGAGAGGAGGCCAGGGCAGGGCCGCGCGCCCCTCCCCCCAGTCCGAATAGGACAAGGAGAGGGGGGCGGCGCCCCCCTTCCTTCCTCCCCTCCACCTCTTCCCCCTCTCTCTCCTAGTCCAACATGGAAAAGGGGGGAGTCCTACTCCCGGTAGGAGTAGGACTCCTCCTGGCGCGCCTCTCCTCCTTGGCCGGCGGCCTCCCCCTTGCTCCTTTATATACGGGGGCAGGGGGCACCTCTAGACACACAATTGATCAACGATCTTTTAGCCGTGTGCGGTGCCCCCCTCCACCATATTACACCTCGATAATATCGTAGCGGTGCTTAGGCGAAGCCCTGCGTCGGTAGAACATCATCATCGTCACCACGCTGTCGTGCTGACGAAACTCTCCCTCAACACTCGGCTGGATCGGAGTTCGAGGGACGTCATCGAGCTGAACGTGTGCTGAACTCGGAGGTGCCGTGCGTTCGGTACTTGATCGGTCGGATCATGAAGACGTACGACTACATCAACCGCGTTGTGTTAACGCTTCCGGTCTACGAGGGTACGTGGACAACACTCTCCCCTCTCGTTGCTATGCATCACCATGATCTTGCGTGTGCGTAGGAATTTTTTTGAAATTACTACGTTCCCCAACATAAGGAGTGGCAAGAGCCTAAGCTTGGGGATGCCCAAGGCACCCCAAGGTAATATTCAAGGACAACCAAAAGACTAAGCTTGGGGATGCCCTGGATGGCATCCCCTCTTTCGTCTTCGTTCATCGGTAACTTTACTTGGAGCTATATTTTAATGCACCACATGATATGTGTTTTGCTTGGAGTGTCATTTTATTTTCTTTTGTTTTGCTTGCTGTTTGAATAAAATATCAAGATCTGAAATTATTAAATGGGAGAGTCTTCACATAGTTGCATAATTATTCGACTACTCATTGATCTTCACTTATATCTTTCGGAGTACTTTGTCGTTTGCTCTAGTGCTTCACTTATATCTTTTAGAGCACAATGGTGGTTTTATTTTGAAGAAATAGATGAACTCGCATGCTTCACTTATATTATTTTGAGAGTCCTAAACAGCATGGTAATTTGCTTTGGTTATGAATTTAGTCCTAATATGATGGGCATCCAAGAGGGATATAATAAAAACTTTCATATAAAGTGCATTGAATACTATGAGAAGATTGATTCTTTATGATTGTTTTGAGATATGAAGATGGTGATATTAGAGTCATGCTAGTTGAGTAGTTGTAAATTTGAGAGATACTTGTGTTAAAGTTTGTGATTCCCGTAGCATGCACGTATGGTGAACCGTTATGTGATGAAGTCGGAGCATGCTTTATTTATTGATTGTCTTCCTTATGAGTGGCGGTCGGGGACGAGCGATGGTCTTGTCCTACCAATCTATCCCCCTAGGAGCATGCACGTAGTACTTCGTTTCGATAACTAATAGATTTTTGCAATAAGTATGTGAGTTCTTTATGACTAATGTTGAGTCCATGGATTATACGCACTCTCACCCTTCCACCATTGCTAGCCTCTCTAATACCGCGCACCTTTCGCCGGTATCATACACCCACCATATACCTTCCTCAAAACAGCCACCATACCTACCTATTATGGCATTTCCATAGCCATTCCGAGATATATTGCCATGCAACTTACCACCGTTCGGTTTATTGTGACACGCTTCATCATTGTCATATTGCTTTGCATGATCATGTAGTTGACATCGTATTTGTGGCAAAGCCACCTTCATAATTCTTTCATACATGTCACTCATGAGTCATTGCACATCCCGGTACACCGCCGGAGGCATTCATGTAGAGTCATATTGTTGTTCTAAGTATTGAGTTGTAATTTTTGAGTTGTAAGAAAATAAAAGTGTGATGATCATCATTATTAGAGCATTGTCCCAAGTGAGGAAAGGATGATGGAGACTATGATTCCCCCACAAGTCGGGATGAGACTCCGGACGAAAATAAAAAAAAGAAAAGGAAAAAGAGGCAAAAAAAAGGGGGAAAAGGCCCAAACAAAAAAAACAAAAAAGAGAGAAGGGACAATGCTACTATCCTTTTTCCACACTTGTGCTTCAAAGTAGCACCATGATCTTCAGGATAGAGAGTCTCCTATGTTGTCACTTTCATATACTAGTGGGAATTTTACATTATAGAACTTGGCTTGTATATTCCAATGATGGGCTTCCTCAAAATGCCCTAGGTCTTCGTGAGCAAGCGAGTTGGATGCACACCCACTTAGTTTCTTTTGTTGAGCTTTCATATACTTATAGCTCTAGTGCATCTGTTGCATGGCAATCCCTACTCACTCACATTGATATCTATTGATGGGCATCTCCATAGCTCGTTGATACGCCTAGTTGATGTGAGACTATCTTCTCCTTTTTGTCTTTTCCACAACCACCATTCTATTCCACCTATAGTGCTATGTCCATGGCTCACGTTCATGTATTGCGTGAAGATTGAAAAAGTTTGAGAACATCAAAAGTATGAAACAATTGTTTGACTTGTCATCGGGGTTGTGCATGATTTAAATATTTTGTGTGATGAAGATAGAGCATAGCCAGACTATATGATTTTGTAGGGATAACTTTCTTTGGCCATGTTATTTTGAGAAGACATGATTGCTTTGTTAGTATGCTTGAAGTATTATTGTTTTCATGTCAATATTAAACTTTTGTCTTGAATCTTATGGATCTGAATATTCATGCCACAATAAAGAAAATTACATTAAGAAATATGTTAGGTAGCATTCCACATCAAAAATTCTGTTTTTATCATTTACCTACTCGAGGACGAGCAGGAATTAAGCTTGGGGATGCTGATACGTCTCCAACGTATCTATAATTTTTTATTGTTCCATGCTATTATATTATCTGTTTTGGATGTTTATGGGCTTTATTAAACACTTTTATATCATTTTGGGACTAACCTATTAACCCAGAGCCCAGTGCCAGTTCTGTTTTTTCCCTTGTTTCAGTGTTTCGAAGAAAAGGAATATCAAACGGAGTCGAAACGGAATGAAACCTTCTCGAGAAATTATTTTTGGAAGGAAAGCTACCCGATAGACTTGGAGTGCACGTCAGGAAAGAAACGAGGGAGCCATGAGGTAGGGGGGCGCGCCCACCCCCTAGGGCGCGCCCTCCACCCTCGTGGCTCCCCTGACGTACTTCTTCCTCCTATATATACCCATATACCCTAAAACGATCGGGAACAGAAAGATCTGGAGTTTCGCCGCCGCAAGCCTCTGTAGCCACCAAAAACCAATCGGGACCCTGTTCCCGGCACCCTGCCGGAGGGGGGGGGAACCCTCACCGTGGCCATCTTCATCATCCCGGCGCTCTCCATGACGAGGAGGGAGTAGTTCACCCTCGGGGCTGAGGGTACGTACCAGTAGCTATGTGTTTGATCTCTCTCTCGTGTTCTTTATTTGGCACGATCTTGATGTATCGCGAGCTTTGCTATTATAGTTGGATCTTATGTTTCTTCTCCCCTCTACTCTCTTGTAATGGATTGAGTTTTCCCTTTGAAGTAATCTTATCGGATTGAGTCTTTAATGATTGAGAACACTTAATGTATGTCTTGCCGTGCGTATCTGTGCTGACAATGGGATATCACGTGATTCACTTGATGTATGTTTTGGTGATCAACTTGCGGGTTCCGCCCATGAACTTATGCATAGGGGTTGGCACACGTTTTCGTCTTGATTCTCCGATAGAAACTTTGGGGCACTATTTGAGGTTCTATGTGTTGGTTGAATAGATGAATCTGAGATTGTGTGATGCATATCGTATAATCATACCCACGGATACTTGAGGTGACATTGGAGTATCTAGGTGACATTAGGGTTTTGGTTGATTTGTGTCTTAAGGTGTTATTCTAGTACGAACTCTAGGGCTGTTTGTGACACTTATAGGAATAGCCCAACAGATTGATTGGAAAGAATAACTTTGAGGTGGTTTCGTACCCTACCATAATCTCTTCGTTGGTTCCCCGCTATTAGTGACTTTGGAGTGACTCTTTGTTGCATGTTGAGGGATAGTTATATGATCCAATTATGTTATTATTGTTAAGAGAACTTGCACTAGTGAAAGTATGAACCCTAGGCCTTGTTTCCTAGCATTGCAATACCGTTTACGCTCACTTTTACCACTTGTTACCTTGCTGTTTTTATATTTTCAGATTACAAAAACCTATATCTACCATCCATATTGCACTTGCATCACCATCTCTTCGCCGAACTAGTGCACCTATACAATTTACCATTGTATTGGGTGTGTTGGGGACACAAGAGACTCTTTGTTATTTGGTTGCAGGGTTGCTTGAGAGAGACCATCTTCATCCTACGCCTCCCACGGATTGATAAACCTTAGGTCATCCACTTGAGGGAAACTTGCTACTGTCCTACAAACCTATGCACTTGGAGGCCCAACAATGTCTACAAGAAGAAGGTTGTGTAGTAGACATCAGTATCGTTTATCTCATTATCTACTCACCTCTACTCGAGTCTTGTGATGCATGGCAAGGCATTTCACCTTCGGTCTACAACAACAACGACGAGTTCGATGCCACGAACAACTCCAACGACGCGAAGATGCAAGCTCAAATGGAGGATATCAAAGCCCTCATCAAGTCCTACAAGCGATCTTCCTCATCTTCGAGAAGACGCTCAAGAGCACATGCTTTCGAGCTACCATCTCCGGCAAGATCACATCGGCATCGACACCATCACCAACAAGAACGTGCAGGTCAAGAGCTCAACACCAACAACCGCTTAACGACTTCACCATCTCCCTTGGCATCTTCGCCCAGCGACTTCAAGGCATCTTCGCCTACGGACATACGGCATCTTCGCCAACAAGAACCTCAAGGCTACGCTCAAGAGAAGCTCCCCAAGCTCAAGTCCGTGACTTCCACGAGCTACTACAACCTCGACATCGACCACACGATTCCTTTCTATGGGACTTAAGAACCCGAGGAGTATGTCGAGTGGGAGCGCCTAATGGACGACTATAGGGGTGGAATTCGAGCCGAGTCGAGCCAGCTCGACTCGACTCGCTAAAGCTCGTTTCATTAACGAGCTAGCTCGACTCGACTCGTTACTATAACGAGCTCAAATTCAAGATTGGCTCGACTTGTATAACTCGCGAGCTGGCTCGTTTAGCTTGTTCAGCTCGTTAAAGATATGAACATAAAACCTTACGAATACGAAAAAAAGATTAATAGGAATTTAACATGGACATATATGGTCATGTACGTGTGAGTCTCCTGGGTGACCAGGCCTTGAGTGGTTGGGCCTTGTGCTTGGACTCAAGGTGTTTAGTGACTATTTTTTACTGCCCATCAAGAAACGCTGATTCTTTTACCAAGCCTAACGAGTTATACGAGTACTTGTGCGATCAGCTTGTTTAACTCGGTTCGTAAACGATCTTAAACTAAAGCTCGGCTCGACTCGTTATTGCTCGAGTTCGAGTTGATTCGAGCCGAGTCATGAGCTACTCGTTTAGCTCACGAGCTTCAAGCTTTTTTCCAGCCCTAGACGACTACCTCAAGCTACATCAAGTTCCTCTCGAAGATCAAGTGAAGTGCGCCTCAAGAAACCTCCACGACTACGCATCGACATGGTGGCTTCACACACCTTCGGAGAGCTACGACTTGAGTTGGCCCAAGACGAAGAGAGACTTGCGGCGAGAGTTCGTGCCTCCAACCTACACGGAACAACTTCTACGCCAATTGGAGAACACCACCCAAGGATCCAAGTCCATCGACGCGTACTTCAAGGAGATGAAGATTGCCTTGCGACGAGCCGGCGTGGACGACCCCATGTCGATGAAGTTCCACTTCATGATGGGATTGCACGACGACATCTCCAAGACTATCTTCCTCAAGAACTACAAGTCCATCGACGACAACTACATTGGTGCTCTCAAGGCGGGACAAGAACTCATGAAGGCCAAGGCTTCTCCACCCCAAGCTCACTTCGCGACGACCAAGCTCCATGAGAACGAGCATGAGGATAGTACCACCAAGATGTCCAAACTCGACGAGCTCCAAGACAATCTTCCCAAGTTCGACTTCACCGCCATCCCTCTTTGTGGCATTGATTATGCCGAGTCTACTTCGACTCTTTTTCAAGATGGTGCGGTGACGACTACGACTACGGAGACCATCAAGGACCAAGCTTTGGAGGCGAGCGACATGGCGACGAGCAAGGATGATGCTTCCATCTTAGGAGGCGAGAGTGATGATGTGCCATCTTCGGCCTTCATCCATGGTGACGGTGACGAGATGATTGAGCATGGGATTTTCCCTTCGGTCATGGAGGAGAGCGATGATGTGCCATCTTCGGCCTTCATCCACGACGACGGCGACGAGATGGTTGAGCATGGGATTTTCCCTTCGACCACGGCGACGTATGATGACTTGAGTGACTTGTGCCACCATATTGAGAGTGAGAGTGACTTCACCACTAGCCCCATATATGATGTGTTTCCCCAATTCCCATGTGAGGAGAGCCACAACACCCACCACTTGATTGAGATGAGTGACTCCACCATATGTGACATTGAGTGCACCTATTTTGAGGGAGTGAGTGAACCACCACATAGAGAGAGTGTGATAGTTGATAGGTCTCGTGAGGCCATTTGCATTTCTAACAACTTGACCTCTACCTCTATTGTATCTTCTCATTTGGTGCTAGGTCCCATATATGATGACGCGCCGATTCGCGATGACTATGTCCTCCCTTTGGACAAGAAGATGGCCATGGTGGAATATGATGCACCCCCCACATGGTTCCATCAAGATGAATATGACCATCATTTGGTCTTTCCCACCTCCCCTACATCACTTGAGTGGAATGAACAAGGTAACATAGGTGAAGGTGATGCTCTAATCCCACTAGTGGACATTCTTGACATTGATTGCTTGCATGATGTTGATCAACCTATTACCATGCTTCATGCTAGTGCGATTTCCCCATGTGATGATTTACCCATTTATGATGAGTATGATGATTGCCATGTGGAGTCTATTAGTTGTGATGCCATGTTACATAGGATTTCTTGTGACAATTCTTTAGGTCACATCATGTTTGACAATCTGCTTGACTTGTCATATGCTATGCATGAGATCAATCATATGTCATATTTGCAATCTCATCGTAGTGACTATGCATATGCCATTAAAATAAACCCAATTTGCACTTATGGCATAGATGACAAGCCCATGGTTATTGGCATTTGTTTTTCTTGCGATGATATTGATATGCTCCCTTTGCATCATTTATCTCATATGCCATGCCATGACCACCTAGCTTCGGATATGCATTGTTTTGGAGGTTGTCCATTTTCTCCATATGATGTTTCCAGTATTGCTCATGAGGAGACCCTCATAGTTTCCTCATACATTTTAGGAGATTCTGATTCATCCTATCCATTGCATGATCCCAATACTTGTGTGCACAATATGCTCCCCATGAATGAAAATGCTATTGATGTGCCATATACTTGTATGCTAAATTTGCATCCCCATCGTGTCATACATAATAACTATTCTTTCATGATGGATGACATGTTCTTATACCATGCATCAAATTTCTTTGAGCGATACTTATCTTGTGCTAACACTCACATGCACATACACATCATGATGGATGATGTGTACATTTACCACACGCACAATTTCTTTGGTTTGTGTCTTTTTTGTGTAGGTACCCATGAATACTTGTCAACCTCACAATCCCATGAGTTGAAAAAACGAGCCCTAGAGTGCAATGATGACTTGGGATCCCATGGATTGCCTTTCCCACACCTATCTTCGCGCAAAGACTTCGCGCATTCCTTCTACACGGCCCTCACTTGGCTATGGGTTATTGTCCATTTATATCATTTGCCCATATTGCCATGTTAACTTTGCATGATATGCTCATTCCTATGCCTTTGCCATGCATTTGTGACCCATGCTTTGCATTACACATGATGATTGATTCTATTACTTGTATGTGTATTTGCAAACTTGGTGGAGATATTGCTTGTTATTGCCATGTTCCATTTGTGACCCATTCCTATGATGATACTATGATCTTGCTTTGCGTTCGTGCTTGTGATATGTCATGTGCATTGCATATGCCTATTATTTGCTCACATGACATGATTTCCATGATTTCCTCTAGTATGTTGCATCTTCGCACTACTAGTTTGCACGACTTGATTACTATGCTTGCTTATGTTGCATCACCAATGAGTCATAATTGCTCCTTTCGTGCGGTTGATGACAACCATTTACATGTTTTGCACATGATTGTTATTGCTTCTTGTCATATATCTCCATATGTTGCCTCTCTCATGCTAGATGATTTGCCATGTATTGAGTGCAACTATGCCTTTAGTCTTGATAATGAGTTTGCCCCCATAGCATTCTCACATATATTTGGAGATTTTGACATATTTCTTATGAAGCATGCTTGTCTTACCTCTTTGCACCATATACCTAGTGCCATGAATATTGCCATTGTTGCATCATATTATTCATGCACTTGTGCATTTAATGGTTATGTGCAAGAGAAGAAAAACATCATGATGGATGATGTGTTTATCTACCATGTGCATATGTTCTTTGCCTTGTTTTGTGCATGTGTAGGAAACTTGGACCTCGTGTCAACTTCCACGTCACGTGAATTGACAATCCGAGCTCTTGAGAGCGAACCACCTTCCACCACGACGATTCTACATCGCACTTGCTTGTGTTTCGGGATTGTGAAGAATGAACAAGGACACGCCTTCAAGGTGACATCTTTCTTGAGCATGGATATTGCGGATCATACTACTTGTGTTGCTTGCACCATGAGACTTATTGGTCATCTTAGACCACTTGATTGCACACTTGTTAGAGATCTTGCTTGGTCTTGCCATTTTCACACTTCCATGCATCATGATATATACGCCTTGTGTGTTGCATCCAGTTATTGGATTACTTACTCCTATCACATGTTTGGTTGCAACAATGTCATTCCTTCACATATGCCATGTCCCATTGATTGCTACATGCTTGCCTTGATTGCCTCACACATGATGAACACTTGATCTTTCTATTGTGTTGGGTGCCATACTATCTTCACTACACCCTATGCACGTTATGCTTGTATTGCCTTGCACTTGACCCATGTGTTTAGACACTTCATTTTATTTGGTGATGTGAATGATTCCTATGCCTGCCATAGACCTTTCATTGAGCAATTTATGAATGCTTGCTATGACCTCAAGGTAGATGCTTATTCTCTTGCCACACCTATTTGCATCACTACCTCACAATTGCATACTTGTCCCCATGATGACCTTGATTTTGCTCAATTTATGTGCTTACATGCCATGTCACAATCCTTTGTCAAACCATATGCTTTGCATGATGACGTCACTTGTTGGGTGAATCACCACTTGAATGTTTGGTTTTGCACTAATGCTAACCACATTTGTTTTTCCAAGTGTTTGTTGTCGTTGCTCCTTTTGAAGGAATCACTAGACGGTGCGACATTGGAGAGTGCCCATTGCGGGCTTGAAGATGATGAGTACTTGGTGAACGTCCGCTTCTACACGGAGAAGCCATCTCTTTCCCATGGTGATTTGGTTTTCGATCCGAGGTCGGATCTTTCCCAAGGGGGGGGGGGAGATGATGTGGAGCATCCTACGGGCATCACCATGTCAAGAGTTCGTTTGGCAAGTGACACGTGCGACATCTACTTCACATACACAAAGGTGAATCATCTCCTTTACACGTGCTCACTTGACCCCTTCGAGGATGGTATACTACTTGACACCCCTCTCGTGTGCATGCATAGGTATTGTCGGAATGCTACGGACAACGAGGAGGAGTGCAAGCGCCAAGGAACACCTACACCATCCGCGAGGGAAGCGTGAAAGCGAAGACGGAAGAAGACGGAGCTGCAGAATCTACAGCGGCCGGACGTCCGACGTGCCACCGGACGTCCGACACTCTACAGCGCCCGAACGACCGACAAGTACCAGCGACCGGACGACCGACAAGTACCAGCGACCGAACGACCGACGCCGACCGGACGACCGGTGCCACCGGACCAGAGAAGAATCGTCGGAAGTCTGACGCCCTCCGGACGTCTAGACCCCCGCGAGCGACCGGACGTCCAACACTGCCTGTGCGCAGCCGGGCCTTTGGCCTTGTATCCCTCTCCCACTTACACCTTCGTGGCTTAGACTATAAATAGACCACCTCCACCTCCTTTCTAGGGTTAGCAAAGTGATAGCTCATTTGTATGTGAGCTTTGCTCCTACCTTCTCCTCTTGCGAGAGAGAAACCACCACTCCCATGGAGTTCAAGACCTCCATGTGAGAAGATCCTGCGAGATATATCGATCAAGACCCCTTCACGGGCGGCCCCCTTCAAGACCTCCTCATGGAGATGAACTTTACCTTGTATTTTTCCTTTTGTTGTTCATATACCTTGTGGATCTTGTGTATTTGATTGTCTAGCGGATGTGTGATTGGATTTGTTCTTGAGTGTTTCCCCTTGTGTTTCCTCTCCGTTCTTCCCCGTGTTCTTCGAGGGATCCCACTCCAATCGTGAAAGATCGGCCTACACCGGGTTAGCCCCGTATCAGACCAGCACACCAAAACAACAACTGCCGCCATTGAGGAGAAACTTAGATCAAAAGGAACCAGCCTGTCGACACACGAACATAGACGAACAAATACCGCATCCACGTGGATCCACCGAAGACAAACATCCCGACCGAATCCCGCGAGATTTGCCGGAGACAAACCTCCACACGCCCTCCGGTGATACTGGAAGCACCACCAGGACAAGGGCTAGACAGGAAGAGCAACCGTCGCCTCGTCTCTCTGAGCATGACACAAACCCTAAGAAAACTCAGAAAAGCATAAAAAAACGAAGCCCTCCCATTGGCAAAGGCCGGGATCCACCATATCTACATGGCCCTAAGGCCACGGGAGACGAGGCAGATCGACGTCAGCGTCTGTGGGAGGCAGAAGAAACTCTAGCGGCAGGTGGTCTAGCGGCGGGTGGGTAGGAGCGCTCTTTCTTGGCGCTAGTAATTAGGAGTCATTTTCTACTTGGAAATTAAGTATGGTCGTAAGCCATGACTAATCTGCTACCAGTCCACTAGCCTAGTGGAGTACTACTAGCTAGTAGGGGCTAAGAATATGCTCCACCAAGTCTAATATTTTCTCAACAAGATTTATAATCAATGCGCCCTAGATATAGAAAACGCCGAGTTTTTTAATGACAACACATGATCTAGTTACTTTGACGCAGTCACGAGTTTGCAAATATCTCAACCTAATAAGATCGGCTTGGAGAAGGAGTCAGATAATATAATGGTTTCTCGCAAAAGAAAAAGGAAACTCTCACTAGATCTATTCGTGAGATAATATAATGCCCTACATCACGTTGAGTAGTATGTACATACATAAGAGCATCTTCAATAGTAAATAATGTAGCAAAACTTATAGCAAAAGAAGGATTATAGGGTATGAGAGAGAGAGAGAGAGAGAGAGAGAGAGAGAGAGAGAGAGAGAGAGAGAGAGAGAGAAGGTTTTTGGGCATCGTGACTGTTGTTGCTTTTTCACATAGCCCAAAAATGATGCACAAAAAATTGGAAAAGCAATTGAAACATGAGACCCAACGGTGAGGAGGCCGGGATGTGGATATGACGCTCGTCGGGAGCCAAGCTCGATTTCGACCGCAGAGGTCGCCCACGCTTAGATGGTCGTGCATATGGTTTTTGAACTATTTAAAATAAAGTGCTCCAATGCACCCGTGCTATAAAAATCCATAGTCAAGAAATAAGTCACTCTGGTGATTTTGATGATGATATAAGTAACTATACGTGAGCTACACAAAAATGATAAATCATTATTTCGAAAATGATGAACAGTGCATATATTATTCGCTAATTAGCAATCATTGTTTTTCATTTTTTTTATTTTTATGCATCTCACACGTTTATTTATTTCATCACCAAACTTTACGTGTAACATACATCCATATGAACATGCTAAACTGTTTTTCATTTTTTATATACTTTTTAAATGTGATTTTTGAACTATTCAAAATAAAGTGCTCCGATGCACCCGTGCTCCAAAAATCCACACTCATGGGTTAAGTAGGTACTAGTAGCCAAAAGAAATGCATGATATGCATCTGTAGTACTCCAATAGAAATTGCTTTGGTAGGACGAATATCCATTCATTGTACCAAAAATATCGTTATCAGATTAGAAAATGATACGACAAAAGTTTAGTGTGTCATATAAACAATTCAAAAAATATTTGTTCTGGTTTTATGAAACATACAATGTGTGTTGCCTAAATTGATGGGGCACAATGCACATGATACCAGTGTAGCACTTTATTTGTTCATTTGTAGAATCTCAACACAAAGTTGTCGCTTGGATTTATGCGAAATTAAAATTTTCTTCTCTTTTCATGTGCTATGATGTTGTATCATAAGGCTGCCCGTAATGGGAGTATTATAAGCACATGAAAAGTGGCGGCGCTCCCGCCTCCGCTGGATGCGGCGATCCTCGTTGGTGATTAGCCGCGGGGGAGGCTCGAGTTCCTACGCTTGCTCGCACGTCCGCGCGTCCGAGAAGTTCATCTGCGCCCGTGGCCTCCTGAGACGCCACGCTGCCTCATCGTATGCACGGGCGGTCTCGAACGTCTCGAGCCCGAGGCGTGTATCGCCTGGAGCGTATCTCCGCGTAATACACGCCGGAGGGGCGGAGGCGGACGCCGCGGAACCCAGAGCTGCTCCGAGGGCGCAGCGGCATGGCGACGACGGGGGAAGAAGGCGCGGCGGCGGCGAGGCATCGGAAGAGGCGAGGAAGAAGGCGCGGCGGGAAGACGAAGATGGCGGTTGGCGCGCGCCCATGTGCGGCTTTTATCCAGCACGCTGGACGACGCGCGCCAAAATTGCCTTGCGCGATGCCGCTTTTTCCCGCGCGCGCCATTTTTCCCGCACGCCGAACTTTTGCGCGTATGCTAGAGCGCGCCAAACGGACGCGCGCGCCAAATTGTCATTTTTTACAATGCACGGGTAATTTACCGCGCCTGTTGGAGATGCTCTTACTAGTACTCACTCCGTTATTATTTAGTTTGCGTATTAGCTTTGGTCAAAGTCAAAAGCTTTGTAAACTTTGACAAAGTTTATAGATCAAAATATTAACATATACAATGACAAATCAATACCATTAGATTCATTATTGAAAGTACTTTCACAACATATAGATTTTTTATGATAAATGATTATAATTTTTTAAATAAACTTGATCAAAGCTTACAAAGTTTGACTTCAGTCAAACCTAATATGCAAAGTAAATAAAAACGGATGGAGTATATGGTACTTCCCGTTACGAGCAGCCTAAGTATGATATTGCAACTCTCTTTTACATCATTAATTGCAGTGCCATGTCATACGTCTGCTTAGACACACTCGACGTGCTTAATTACCCACTCTCTAGAGGTTTTGAATTGGTCTTCTAAGGTAGTTTTGACTGAGCAAGTCAGTGCCCATATCACTTTATTTTGTCCGT
This sequence comes from Triticum aestivum, assembly GCF_018294505.1. Taxonomy (NCBI): domain Eukaryota; kingdom Viridiplantae; phylum Streptophyta; class Magnoliopsida; order Poales; family Poaceae; genus Triticum; species Triticum aestivum. The sequence continues at coordinate 219,078,860 of NC_057808.1, forward strand.
CCGTGATGATAACAAAATCCCCATGTTACCGCGAAAAAGGTCCCATAGTGCGCACTAGAGAGATAAAATGTGCAGACGAAGAAAAGTGCAGGCAAAGATGACAGAAAGGAGGATCGTAGTGGGGCTTGGGAATGTGCTGATGGCTACTTGATGTGATGGACGCGCTTTTGTTGTCTTGCGCTAGATTCGATCTCCTGCTTACGTCGTGCCAACGAGAAAAACGGCTCATGCTTGCTCAAACAATCTAGCCGGCCGTGCGATAATGTGGTGTGGACGCCTTTCTTCTTACAAATTTTACACTAGTATGATATTAAGAAAATAGTTCTCATGGTAAATCTAACAATTATAGATTGCATGAAAAAAATTAAATAAACCTGAATCACTTCTTTTTTTCCATTTCCTCTTTTGCAGTATATTAGATAAAAACATCCCTTACAAGAGCACCATTAAAAGAATATGAAATCACAAGCAAGTCCTTGATGAAATCAACACCATATTTCCTTCTACATCCACCGGCAGTATGCCGTGGGCAAAGCTTGTAGCCACCTTATCAGAGCAACCTTAAAGAAGCGGTTGCTGGGAAGCCGTTGATGTAAAACAGAAGACACCAACGACCAAAATGTGAGCAAATCGCCATCCCGAAGAAGCTGGCACCGAGAAGGGGTAGAAGATAATCCCATCTCCGGAGAGAGCAAGGAAGGGGATACAAACCTCTCAAGTCCCCAACAGAGCCACATATGACTGAGCCTCGTCGGAAGGGGAAGAAACCAGAGAACAAAAACACATGGCGACGCTGTTCCCTTTGTAGGACGCCATCGATCATGTAGATGAGACGAAGACAAAAACAAATCCCAAGATTCGGCCTTGATTGAAGCTCAACATGCCCTCCAAGAGATGGGTCTCCAAATTCCTGTATATACGATGTGTAACAACATTAACGCTATGTACCATACTCGCTCATTTGGGTTTATATTTGTTAGAGTTGTGTCGAATATAGTGTACAAGGTAGGTTACAGTTGGACTATGAGTTGTGTTGTGTTTACAGGGTACGGAGTCGTGTCCTGGTAGGACACTTGTATCCTAGGTCTCTCATATATAGTGGGGGTAGACACACGATGTAACATATGCCAACATAATAGCACAGGAACGCAGGGGAAGCCAGCGGCATGTGCCGGCGTCCAGGGCGACCGGGTGCGGTATTGTAGCGGTGTCATGGGGAGGAGCACCCATAGTCAGGCCCCGGGGATGTAGCCATATCGGTGAACCTCGTTAACAAATCTCGGCATCGTGCTCGTGTGATTGGTTTGGTCATCGGGTAATCGACGGGGCCTCGAATTTATTCTAACAATATTCTTACAATACAATAAATGGAAACAAAGCAAGAAAAGGCTTACCACGCTATGAGAAATGAACTTAACTTTGTGCAAAGAAAATTATTATTTTTGCTTGTGCACATGTGAATTCATGTTACTCCCTCCTTCCATATATATATATAGGGACTAATATATTTTTTGAGGTTGTCTTTGACTATTATAAGATTAATAATATGTGAGATGTATAATGTGAAAATTATATCATTAAAAGCTCTTTTCCCGTACGAATTTAATGGTGTGCTTTGTGTAACTTGCATGTCATATATTATTGACCTAACATGTGATCAAAATTAGCCTTCAGAACGCATTAGGACCTATATACATGGGAAGGCCCTATATACATGGAAGGAGGGAGTACGAGAAAAATGATAATGTATTTTTTAAGTTACTTTACTATAATCTCTTCTTTTGAGGGTTTTACATAATTAAGTTGACACACGAACAAATCATGGGCTAGAATTTTGCCAACTAATGGCACTAAATGTAAAGTTTGATTTTATGATAATTATGGACATACTCGAGATGACCGAAAGGCCATGTAATTTCAAAAGATTAACAGAACACGTGTTTTGTACTCATGTAGATATTATCATAAATGTTGCAATTTAATAGTTTCCAGAACCTACCTATGCAGACCATGTAAAGGAACACACATAACACATCAAAGGTGCACGTTTAGGCATACAGAAAAATCGCTGATTAATTAAGAATTACTTACTAATTAAACATAAAACGATATGGTGGAATTGATGTTTTCATAGGTTGGTAGTGGTGACAATTTGGTATCATCATCACGTAGCGCTAATGGAGTGAGGTTGTTTTCTGTGCCCATAATTATCACCACTACACGCGCACAAAATTTCGGAATGATGTTTCATGTTTCAGCTGCAAAGTTGGAAACATGCAAATGATTCTTAGCTCCACTACATTCTACTCCCTCCGTTCCTAAATATAAGCCCTTTTAGAGATTTCAATACGAACTACATATGGAGCAAAATGAATAAATCTACATTATAAAATGCGTCTATATACATTCATATGTAGTCTTTATTTAAATATCTAAAATGATTTATATTTAAAAACGGAGTGAGTACTCCCTCCGTTCTAAATATAAGTCTTTTTAGAGATTTTAATATAGACAAGTACATAGACATATTTTAGAGTGTAGATTCACTCATTTTGCTTGGTATCTAATCCATATTAGAATCTATAAAAAGATTTATATTTAGGAACAGAGAGAATATAAAAGATAGCACAATTACAACATGGATTAGGCCTGCCCCAAAATGTTGGGCCCCGCATGCATGCATGCTAATGTGTTCTCACCTCTTACTTACAGCACATATGGTAGGTTGTTGCTATTGCCGACTTCAATTCCCTCCCAAGAAATTATTCTGTACAATATGTGATAATTTGGTGTTAACAATCGATAGTCAGCGTATGATTATGATACAGGGCAATCAAACTGAGTTTCTGTTAGTGTCTAGTGGTAATACCAATATATATATATATATATATATATATATATATATATATATATATATATATATATATATATATTTGGTTCAGTATTTTTTTCAGGATTTTTGAGAACTTTTATACCGTCGAAAACCTTAACTAGTTCTGTGGCAAGCTATTGTAGAAAATCCTACTCCTATATGTGTGTGTGTGTGTTCTTTCCAAATTGGCGTTAAAATTCAAACTCAGACAAAACTACCCCCCCCCGCGGAAAAAAGAAAGATAAAACTAACTCAAACGTGTGAAAGCTACCCTTACTGCCACTAATTACCATCATGTCCAGCATGTAGTCACTATAGGTATCCATGAAGGGAGGGATATGCCACATAAATTAGCGAACAGTTCAAGGCTCAATTTAAATTGAGACTGACTGTGTTACTACCTTCTTTCCAGTTTATAAGGTTTGCATGTATTCCTAGATTTATAATTTGACCAACATAAGATGAGTTATATAGTCTAAAAATTATATCATTAGAAAGTAAAAGATTCAAAGTTTTTAATGATCTATATTTTGTGATATATAACTTGTATTACGTTGGTCTACAAAGTTAAACTGTTTAAGAAAAAAAAATTGGTGCTTTTCGGTGCCTATATATTATGTGGGACCCCGTGACTTCCATCCGGCCAAGAAGATGGTGCCACATCTGTCCATAAACTTCAATCCATAAACAATGAGAATTGTTCATAACTGTAGCATTTCTCGTGAAAAGTGCGCTCGCTCTTGTAATGGTTATAGCATGTTGTACCGACGGCGCACCGGGGCGGGTCGACGGCGGCGGCGCGGTGATGGAGGGCGCGCCTTGGTGGCCGGGATTAGCGAGGTCGAGGCCAGATCTGGGGCCGGGCGGCGTAGGCTGTTGGTCTCCGCCCCTGCCATGGCCACGATAGGTGGTGGTGCGCCGCCACAGCGGCTGGCTGGTGGGCGGGCCGGAATCCGAAGGCTACTACGGCTGGACGGCGGCAGGCAGAGTAGCTGGGCTCCTCGGTGGGCTTCCTTCGCGATTGGCGGTGGTCCTTCGGGTCTCTTCTTGCCGGGGGGAGAGTGTATGTTGGTGGCCTCGTGTGGAGCTGTGCTCGCCGCCGAGGTAGGGCGACACAGGAGGTGTCCGATGGGGAGACGGGCTGGAGGGATGGGATGCACCAACGAGCTCGGGCCACCCGTCGTTGGCACAGGGGTGTGCCGGCCTGGATGCGTCTGCTCCCCGTCCTTCCGCGTTCCCCGGCTGTGTGTGGGCTGGCAGGCTTCGGCGTTGTTCGAGGCGGGACGTATGCTGCGGTCTGTTCGGCTGGGTGTGCCCTTTGGCCCAAAGCCGGTCACTTTGGTCGGTCTTGGGGGTGTCTGGATGCAGGGCGGCGACCCTGGCGGCGGGAGGCACGACGTTCATGGGCGGAACTTGCGCCTCGGGTGCGGGCGAGCGGCCATGGCCACTTGGGTGGGTGGTCGCTAGTGGTTGGCGAAGCTAGGATGCGTCGGAGGGGTGGGCGTGCTGGGGTACATCACTTGCCCAATCTTGAATTGGCCGACGGCGCGGCGTCCGTGGACACCCTATCCTTCCTGAAGGCTCGGTTGCGGTGCCCCTACTCCTTCGAATTGCTCCGAGTGAAAACTCGATCTTTGGGATCGGATGGTGGCGGCTATCAGTGGTCGTTCCCTTCTAGGAGACACCATCTTGGAGTCCTTGTTCCGTCATTTTTCGTCTCACCTCTCCCCGGAGGATTGGAGGTCTCTGTTGGCTCCAAGCAGATCATCCTCGTGCATGTGTAGTGGCTTGGTAGTCGTTGGGGTGATGTGGTGATGCTCGGCACCCTTGTATCTTGCCTTGGGTGTGTGTGTCGAAAGCCTTTTTTGATGTTGTTGTACGGAGGAGGCAACTTCACTTCACTTAAGGTAGGCTAAGGTCCAAGGCCGCTTTATTAAAAGGCAGAAAGAGAATTTCTCGCAAAAATGAAAGTAAGTAGAGAAATGGCATTCGTGAAATAAGATCTTAAATATTTGGACATTCTCTACCATCACTTCTTTTCTTTTTTTCTTTTCTTTTTTTGCGGGGGCTACCATCACTTCTTTAAATAGAGCACTCCACTGGTCCGTCCAACCCCCCACTTACACACACTGCACACGAGCACTTGCGAATTGTGATCTTTCCACTGCGCGTGCTTCCCTCGTAGCTCACCACCAATCTGCTCGCAGCTCAGCTCATCGTCGGCCATGGGGAACTGCCTGGTGATCCAAGACAGAAAGGAGATCAAGGTGATGAGCGTCGTCGACGGCGAGATCCTCAAGGCGCTCCCGCCACCCCTCTCTAAGGGCGCCCCCGCACGCGTCTCCGGCTCAGACCCCGACGACGAGCTCCGGGCGCAGAAACAACACCTCAACCACGTCCGGGTGGGCGACTTGGGGCAGCTGCATCGTTTGTTCCCCTCCGACGTGAAGGCGCCTTCCGCCGCCGCTGACCCTGGCGCCGTCATGAGGGTGAAGCTTGTCATCAGCAAGCAGGAGCTCAGGCGGATGCTGGGCAAGGACGACATGGTGGCTCTCATGCGAAGAGGATCGGAAGATCAGCAGCAGGAGGAGATCGGTTGCTGCAGAGGGTGGCGGCCTGCCTTGCACAGCATACCTGAAGGCAGCGGTGATTTATTCTATTAGCAGAAGAAATTAACTGGCGATTTTGGGAGCTTGCTGGAGAAAATGCATATTGGATAATAAGCATCAGAAAATATGCATGTGTGTATGTATATATTTATATATTCACATAGGAAAACAGAGATCATAGTTGGCTAGATTTGCTAGTAGTTTTGAGATAGGGGTTATCTTCAGGTTGTCTTGTTAGGTAGGTGCATGCATCCATGTAAGACAAGGTGAAGATAGTCTTGGAAATCAAACGAGACAATATAAACTTAATTATTGATGGCATATTCTCGTTGTTAATAAGCTTTTTTCCCATTATTTCACACGTGTTCTAGTTTGCTATGTGTCAGTAATGCCAAGCCTCGCCCTTCTTGGCGATCGAGATTCATCAAACAGAGATTAATTTTGGGCATGTATAATGGTTGATAAGTTAGTTTTATTTTAAACCTGTCATGTAATCTAGAGAAGGCAATAAAAATACGATGTATAATGGATTATTCATTATATCTCTAGTAACTAGTCTATACCTAAATATGTGGTTAGAGATATTGTTGCTAAGAGATCATCCCTTAATTAAGAGAAGGTAAGCCTTTTTTCTGGCTTCTCTCTCCACCTCATCATTTATCTCACATGTCACTTCCTATGATAACACGGGAAATGCCCTTTGGCTCTCAGTTGATTTATGTGAGCAAAAGGCCTCGCAGTAGTTTCAAACATACTGTAACTCACCTGTTTGTCAGGAAAATTGACTTGCACAGAGGAACAATGATCCACGATGTAGGCAACACCGACTTGTCCAAACTATATAATCATAATTCGAGTCAGGATCAGTAGAAGTGACGAGAAAATATAACCATTGTTGGCAGAAGTCCTAGCTCACTTCTACTTCAATGAATACATATCCCTTTTTCTGCAGAAATAAGTCAAACAGATATCCAACAGCTTAGCAGATACTGAACTGTATACGGATTGCTGGCATATAACACACACACTTCCATGTGTTGCTAGTGGTGTTTAGTAGTATGCTGAAGCGGTGGGTAGGGCTATTTAAATGGATCAAATCATACTGGTTCTGCCTGAGATTGCTGCCTCAAGTACTGTGCAAAGAAATTAGGCTCTGAAGTTCCTTTGCGGCCTCATGCCTCAGAAACTGGAACACTCTGCCATTTCAAAGATGCTGAAGGCAAAACAGTGAACATCTACTGGCATGCTTCGTGTAGCATTCTTGTTCTGATGATTCTTTGGGAAGGCATGACACTCTCAGCACAGCGCAAGCTGGTCTTCAACAGGATCCACTACAACACGCATATGATCAAAAAGTTTGTCCAGCGTCCCATATATCTCATTTGCCTCACAGTGAGACGTGTCATCAGCAACAAACATGTGCTTCGCATTCTGCACCTCGATCCAACTGCAAGCTTGGTCCTTCTTCAAACCCTTCTCCTTCATAATCCCCCTGATACGGCGGGCATCATCCCACTGACCTGCCGCTGCGTAAATGTTTGACAACATGACATACCGACCGCTGTTTCCAGGCTCCAACTGGAAAAGGGACTCCGCCACTTCCTCTGCAATCTCAATATTGCCGTGAACACGGCATGCGCCAAGAAGCGCCCCCCACGACCCAGTTGTACCTGGACCAATCCTGGATGACAAACCTTTGATGAACTCGCTTGCTTCTTCCAGTTGATGGTTCCGACCAAGAGCATCTATGAAGGAGGCATAGTGTTCCGCCCTTGGTTCAACACCATGGTACTTCATTGATTCAAGAATCTGACGGCCATCAGAGACTAGACCGGCATGACTGCAAGCCGTTAGGACAGCAAGAAAAGTAACATAGGTTGGCTGCACTTCAGCTTCAAGCATCCTTTTGAACACAGCAAGTGACTGCTTCCCCTGGCCATTGTGCGAGAACCCTGTCACCATGGAGTTCCAGGAGATGAAGTCCCGTTCAGGCATCCGTGCAAACACTAACATGGCAGTCGCCATGTCACCGCACTTGGAGTACATGTCAATGAGGGCATTGTGGATGAAAATGTTGAAAGGGTCTGAACCGATGCAGCGGCGCAACATGAAACCATGCACTTCCTTCCCTCGAATAACAAGCCCGAGCTTGGCGCATGCACCAAGAGACGACACCAAAGCAAACGGTGTTGGTGCCATCCCCTGAACCAGCATCTGTCGAAAAAGTTCCAGAGCGGCATCCTCCTCACCATTCTGCTCGTGCCCAGAGATGAGTGCCGTCCATGCAATTGTGTCCTGCTCCGGCATCATGTGAAATACCCGGACTGCCTCATCGATCCTCTTCGCACGGCAGTACCCTGCAATCATCGATGTCCAAGAGACAGTGTCCCGGATGCTCATCTGGTTGAACAACGTCCTGGCGTCCTCCACCCTCCCGGCCTTGCTGTAGGCATCCACCATTGCATTGGCCATAATGACCGTCACCTCCACCCCGGACACCACTACCGCGCCATGCATCTCTCGGAGTGGCCTCACGGCTCCCATCCCAGCGCAAGCGCTCGCCACGCTGACCACTGCAAAACGGTCGACGGCCACCTCCGGCCCCAGGCACCTGTCCCTGGCCAACCGGGCGAACACACAGAGTGCTTCCCTCTGCCGGCCGTGCCGCGCTAGGGCCGAGATGACGGTGTTGTAGGATACAACGTTGCGAGAGGAGGCAGGCATTGCGTCAAGCAGGTGGAGGGCGTCGGGGAGGGTGGCGGGGCCGCGTGAAAGCGCGGCCAGGAGGTTGTTGTAGGAATGGGCATTCCTGTACGGGAGGTCTTCGAAGGCTGCGCGGGAGGCCGCCGGGGAGTTTAGCGTGGCGTAGAGCTCGACGAGACGGTTGGAGAGGAGGGTGTGATGGTTGAGCGCCGTCTTTACGAGGAGCGCGTGCGCGGCACGGCCGAGGCGGCGGACGTCGCCCACGGAGATGGCACGTTCGATGTGGTGGAGCACCGTCTCGACGTTGACGCCGGCGGCGGTGGCGGGTGGAGTAGCCGCGGGCGTGGGGCATGGCGGCAGGTGGACGGCGAGCGTCGGCAGGAGACGGCGCATGCCAGAAGCAGAGTAGCGGCAACTATCGGGCCGGCCGCCCATACCCTACGAATGCTGCCCGGTCTTGGGCCACGAGGGCTCGCACAAACTTGGGTTGAAAGTGAAACCGTGCTTCTCGTATAGAGAGATGAGATGTACTCCAACCTGGCGCTCAAGGGGCTAGCAGGGTTTCTCGTACCGCTCTTGTCATCATCTGAGTATTTTTGTCCCCTCGCTTTCAGCTGCCACCTTGACGCTGAGAGACGGGGGACATCAGATTTTCAAAATCTTTTATATCCTTCGTCAATATTTAATGATCACCATAGTTTTATAGAATATAAATTTTTCTCGTTCTTTTTGGCACTGCCACGAGGTTAGAGAATTTTCTGTCCTTGTAAATTCGACTATTCGGATTTGATGATGTTGCTGTGTCAATTTTTTTGTTGGTTTGATTTTTTATGGAGGTGAAACTTTTCATCGACATCATGATAAAGATATAGTGATTCGACGCCCTACACTCTTATTATTGGGCGACTCAATGTGCTTTCAAAAACCATTATTGATAATGTTGTGCGGGTGAAAGAGTGACAATATCGTTACTCCAGTCTAATTACAACCTCTTTATCAAAGTCTTTGTAGTATTTTTTCGAACAGAGATTGATACCGCAAAAAAGGTGTTTATAAGAGGTTTCATTGTAATTCTTAGTCATAGAAGTTACTTTGTATTTTCTTAAATCTTAGATTCAAATCAGTGTATCTGTAATTATTATGAGTATCAATAAAGTTAGAGTTGTTTCTTAAAAAAGTTATGAGTATCAATAGAGGTGTACCTTATGTGGTCGTTCTTTATTGTGACCTAATAATAAAGCACGAAGTGCTTTGCCTGCTCACCGTCGTGTCATTTTACAAAAAGGAAACCCTTTATTTTCTCTATTTTTTGCATTTAAAAAAACCCCGACATTTCATGTAATCAACCCGTCGTCCATAGTTAAGTCAGCTGAATCGTTTGTTTGTTTTAACAGAAAACCCTTAACTTTTCGGTTAATCAATCCGCAGTTTATCTAAAACAAAATTATCCATATCTTTTAAACAGTAACTCTCATTTTAACATGTTATATATGAAATTTGATTAAAAAAATGTGTAGAATCTAAATATGATGTTATTTTCAGATATTAGTATTTCTAAAATATTAGTTTTGGTGCAAACTTAATCTATAATGCACGGTCCATTTTTCTTTCATAACGGCAGCTATCCGAATTGCAAATAATCACCCATAAAAACCAGATTAAGAGGAAAGAGGAAATAAAATATCTATAACTACGCATGCACACCTCTGAAAAACCTCACGGGAAAAACAACATATTTCTCATCTTATTCCGAGCGAGTGTGCGCGCGCGGAGAGAGAGACCTTAGGACTGACCACATTCAAACATATTTTCGTTGTGTGAGCACTGAGGCCAAAATCGGCAACACAAATGTGATTCCATGTGAAAATAAAGGACGTGAACTTATTAGGGTCTTGAGTCATTGCTATTGGGTTAAGAGTGTGTATTATTTTCTCTCCTGTTGCAATGCACGGGGTTTCTTGCTTGTTATTTTTTACAGGAGTATCAACAATCTTTACAGGTGGATCTTTCATCCACCCCACACACACCTTACTTCTAACTAGTTTGCCTAAATCATGTGCAACATAATTGGACTCTCTAGGAGCATGCTAAAAAATAATATGCGGGAAATCACACGCAAGGTGATATATATCATAAAAACTGCCGCCGGTAGACCAAAAGAGCGACCTCCATTCTTCATTGTCTCTATCACCTCGATGTTGTCGGAGTTCACCTCTACGCGGTTACACCCGATTGTAGTTGCCAGATTAAGACCAAACCGTAAGGCCAGTGCCTTGGCCATAAGTGCATCTCCGCACCAATCAATTTCCCCGTTCCTGCCGCAATGAGTCTGCCATTCGAGTCTCTGATGGCAGCGCCATACATGCCCTTGAGTAAGTCTGGGTCAAAATCCCCATCCACGTTTAGCTTCACATAATTGCTCCTTGGTATTTCCTAGCAATGTCGCTTGATCGTCGCCTTTGCATCACTCGTCGTAATATAGTTAGCAACCAAAGCTCTGATTGACATTGCTGTGAACTTAGGTTCCTGGACCTTTTCATTATGCACTAACTTTCTCCTCTCCCATCATAAATACCAGGAACTAATAGCAATTACTTCCGTTGAATTTCCCATACTGACGACCACACATTCTTCAGCTGGTTGTAGCAATAAATATTCTAGCACAACTTCTCCCACATGACCCACAACACCTGCTTTACCAATAGCAAAGTCCAAACCTAGTAACCGCCATACCTCTTTAGCTTTTGCATAAGTGAATAACAACTGCTTGGTATTCTCCACTGCTATACCGCATGCAGGACATTGTCCACTGATTTTTACATGTCTGTTAGCCAAAGTTACCCGACATGGTAGCGATCCTAACAAAGTTCGCCAGAGAAAAAAAATTAACCTTGGTAGGACAGCTTAAGCTCCAGATCGACCCCATTCATACGTCTCCAACGTATCTATAATGTTTTATTGTTCCATGCTATTACACTATCAATCTTGGATGTTTTATATCCAATTATATGCAATTATATATTATTTTTTGGACTAACCTATTAACCTGGTGTAGGGGAACATTGCATGGAAAAAAATTCTACGCACACGCAAGATCTATCCATGGAGATGCATAGCCACGAGAGGGGGAGAGCATCTACATACCCTTGTAGATCGCTAAGCGGAAGTGTTTATCAACGCGGTTGATGTAGTCGTACTCTTCGCGATCCGATCACGATCCAACCGATCTAGCTAGTGCCGAACGGACGACACCTCCGAGTTTAGCACACGCATGGCTCGATGACATCTCCTGCTCCTTGATCCAGCAAGTGGGAGAGGAGAAGTAGATGGGATAACAACCAACACGACGGCGTGGTGGTGATGGTGGCGGTGGAGCACCGACAGCGCTTTGCTAAGCGTCGCCGGGACGAGGTGGTGGAACTACGGAGTAACGGGAGAGAGAGAGGGGCGCCAAGGTCTTGGTGTGGGAAACAACCCCTCCAAGTCCTAGGACGTAGCTAAGGGGGAGAGGACTTGTACTCCAAGTCCAATCCTATTCCTACTAGGACTCCTTCCTTTTTTGCCTTCCCTAGCCACATGGGCTTTTGAGGACTTGGTGCGCCTAGCCCAATAAGGCCAGGGCGCCTACCCGAAGCCCATGCTAGCCCTTGGGTCATGGTGAACCCACTTGTGGACTTCCGTACTCCTTCGGAATCCTCTGGAAGCTTCCTGGTACAATACCGAAAAAACTGCACCTTTTTCTGGAACCCAAAATATGACTTCCCATATATAAATCTTTACCTCTCGAACATTCCGAGACTCCTCGTGACGTCCATAATCTCATCCGGGACTCCCAACAACATTTGGTTACCACTCATCAAACATCCCAATACTACTCTAGCGTCAACGAACGTAAGCGTGCGACCCTGCAGGTTCGGGAATTATGTAGTCATGGCCGAGACACCTCTCCTGTCAATAACCAATTGCGGGACCTGGATGCCCATATTGATTCCTACATATTCCACGAAGATCTTTTATCGGTTGAACCTTTATGACAACATACGTAATTCCCTTTCTTTGTCGGTATGTTATTTGCCCGAGATTCGATCGTCGGTATCTCTATACCTAGTTCAATCTCGTTACCGGCAAGTCTCTTTACTCGTTCCGTAATACATCATCTTATAACTAGCTCCTTAGTCACTTTTCTTGCAAGCTTCTTGTGATGCTGTATACCGAGAGGGCCAAGAGATACCTCATCAAGTATCCTTTTATGCTATCCAGAAATTCTAGTAGATACAATGGAGACGTATCATAGAGCTGGTGCTATGTCAACTGGCATCATCATATTGTTTGCTACAGTTGGGGTCTGCTGAGTTGGGGCATCAGAGATGGCCAGTGTAGTAGGGCTAGAGTCTACTAGAGTTGTGGCCGTGTTTTCTGGGTCTGGTGATATTGCAACTACACCTAATGGGCTATTTGATTTATCAGGTGTCACTACCTTTTCCAAATACTTTGTTCGTGCTCCTTCGCGATCAGCAATCGCCCTCTTCCTTTTGAATGTCTAATACACAAGAACAACATTTGAATGGAAAAATATGGTATGATGACAGATGGAATATGTACTGAAAATGGATAGACAGGGCGTATTCACACACACGATGTGTAAACTAAGCTAATGGCAGTGCAACAAAGTAGAAGAAATGCAAAGCATCAGTTGCAAGATATGTACGGCCAATATAACCTTGGAAAGTTAGAGCAAGCACCTTGACGGGTGAATAAGATAGGGCATCTGCCTCTGACTCCTCCACTAGGGAGCTATATTGACTTAGGTCTCCCTCTAGCTCAGAATCATTGTTAGGATCATATTCTGAGCATAAATCTGTAGGTGGACAACGTTTGCATTGTATTGCATCCAGACTTGATTTCAATCCATCAATGCCAAGTTTGACAGCCATGGCATTGTTCTGCTATATTCTTTTCTTGTGCGCAATCTCATAATCTGTAACACCCCGGATGTAACTTTCCATATTTGTAACTCCAACTCTTGCCATTTTCGGCTATGTGTTATGATATTCCCTCCGTGTTCGGGTTTTGTTTGACGTTTTGTATTTTTGTTCATGTCATGCATTTCATATCATGTCATCTTGTGCATTGCATTTGCATACGTGTTCGTCTCATGCATCCGAGCATTTTCCCCGTTGTCCGTTTTGCAATCCGGCGCTCCCATCTCCTCCGGCGCACCCCTCTTGTTTTCTTTCGTGAGCGGGTGTCAAACGTTCTCGGAATGGACCGAGGCTTGTCAAGTGGCCTTGGTATACCATCGGTAGACCACCGGTCAAGTTTCGTTCCATTTGGAGGTCGTTTGGTACTCCAACGGTTAACCGGGCATCCGCAAAGTCCATTTGTGTGTTCCAGCAAAACCCCCTCTCTAAACAGCCTAAAACCCAGCAAACTCTCTTCCATGCTGTAGGTCGTTCGATCACGATCGTGTGGGCGAAAACCGCACCTCATTTGGAGCCTCCTAGCTCCCTCTACCTATTTATATGTGAGTCCCCCCGAAAACATCCGCAGACGAAACCCTAAAAATCTCATCCGCGCCGCCGGACGCGTCTTCCTCAGCGCCGGACACGTCCGCCGCCGCCTCCTCGCCCAACCAGCCGCCGCCACGTCACCTGGGCCGCCGCCCGTATGCCCGCGCCGCCGCGGCCCGCCGAAGCCCGGGGCCGGCCCCCGCGGCCCACGGCGCCCCGCCGCCCGCGCCTGCCTCCTCCCCCGCGCCCGACGCCTCCTCCCCGCCACGCGCCTCGCATCGCCGCCGCCGGCGCCGCCGTGCCCCGCCGCCTCGCCGCCCCACGTCGCCGGTGCCGTCCGCCGCGGCCCGCGGGCACCAACGCCGCCGCCTCGCCGCCGTCCTCCTTCCTCCTCGCCGTCATCTCCCCCGGGCCCCGGCACCTCCTCCTCCTCCGCGCCGCCGCGGGCAGCGGCCCAGCTCCGGCCACCGTCGTCCTCGGGCTCGATCCGATCTGGAGAGCTCCGTGCGTTGACTTTCTCCTCGACCCTCGAATTTTCCTGTCTTTGATTTTTTACAATAAGTACCTCTGTTCATCATGGCATAACTCTCTGCATATAGCTCCGTTTCGCGCGTGTAATATATCGAATTGTTCGCCTCGTGATGCTCTACATTTCGTTCAATTGCACCATGTTCATTAGAGGCCTTCTTGATGCCCAAATCTCTGGTGCAAGAGTGGCAGTTGCTGTTGTCTGCTGGTTCTTAGCAGAACTTGGAGATTTGTTATTTTTGTATCATTTAATCTGTGCATCTTATGGGATGAGCTCTACATGTGTTTTGTTGTATGTCATGCCATCTTTCAAAAGGTGTATGTCATGTATTTTTGTGATCTCTGTGGTGACTAGCACAAGCATGCAAACTAGGCCCCGTAATGTTTCTGATTTCAGGGACTTCGTGATTTCTCTAAGTCTTTGTCTGGTGTTATTTTTTGCCATGTAAACTTGATGCTACAGAGAGATCCATGCATATTTTGGAGATGTTCATTAAGGATGTTTTGTAGATATTATTGTAATTGATCCATTCCTGCCCTTGTTTTCAATTATGGAGTGTCATAGCATGACTCAATCTTGCTCTACTTTTGCTATAAAATATTTCTGGCAGATTCTTAACATGATATGCAATTTTGCCAAGCTTGTTGTAGTTGATCCCTACATGCTATGTATTTGTTCTTGCCATGGATAGCTTCATAAACATGCCATCTTGCTGTAGGTATGTTTGTTTTGTCATGCATTGCTTTGTGGTGAGTGCATCAAGCTCACCAAGATGCCTTCATATTATTGTTTCTGCCATGCTCTGTTTTCTGCTAAGTCTGTAACCTGTTAACGAAACTTGCTATGTTTACATGGTTGACATCATATCTTCTGGTCCTTTTTGGCTTATGGTCAGTAAGGGACTTTTGTCATATGCATTTAGTAGAATACTGCCATGCCTTATGTTGCCATGTTAAGTTCCTGTAGCATGTTGATTTCGTGCTTTGAACATTGCTGCCTGATGCTGTTTTCTGCCATGTCCAGTAATTTCACCAAGTCTGTGAACCTGATATCTTTTGCACTTTTGCCATGCTTGTTTGAGCCTGTTATGTTGTGATCTAGCCGTAGCTCAGTGTTCATCTTTTGTCAAGCATCTCCTTTAGATTACTGCCATATGCTTTGTTGCTACGTTGGAGTGCTGTAGCATTGTTACTTGTTGCATTTTAAGTGCTATCATGCTGTTAATCGCAGATTCGTGTCATTCTTGTTTTGCTTGCCATTTGCAAACCGTGCATCCGTTTCCGGTGATCTTTATATCGATTTTGACCGAAATCATCTCATCTTTCCAGTGGCATGCTTGGTTTGCCAAGTTACTTCCTTGGTCATCATTTTCCTCCCGGAGCACGCATACGCACCGCATATCATTTATTGCATATCATTCATGTATTGCATCATGTTGCTTGTGCATTTCTCGTGATTGATTGTGGTTCCATTGCTTGTGTTTTTGTCTTGGGTAGAGCCGGGAGACGAGTTCGTGAACGAGGAACCTGTTGAGTATGCTTACGAGGATCAAGCTTTTGACAACTCTGAGAACCTTGCAGGCAAGATGACCACCCCTCGAAATCACTTCTATCTTTGCTTTGCTAGTTGTTCGCTCTATTGCCATGCTGCGCTACCTACCACTTGCCTTATCATGCCTCCCATATTGCCATGTCAGCCTCTAACCATCCTTTCCTAGCAAACCGTTGTTTGGCTAAGTTACCGCTTTTGCTCAGCCCTTCTTATAGCGTTGCTAGTTGCAGGTGAAGATGAAGTTTGTTCCATGTTGGAACATGGATATGTTGGGATATCACAATATCTCTTATTATATTAATGCATCTATATATTTGGTAAAGGGTGGAAGGATCGGCCTTATGCCCGGTGTTTTGTTTCACTCTTGCCGCCCTAGTTCCTGTCATACCGGTATTATGTTCCTTGAGTTTGCGTTCCTTACGCGGTCGGGTGATTTATGGGACCCCCTTGACAGTTCGCCTTGAATAAAACTCCTCCAGCAAGGCCTAACCTTGGTTTTACCATTTGCGACCTAAGCCTTTTTCCCCCGGGTTTTCGCGAGCCCGAGGGTCATCTTTATTTTACCCCCCCGGGCCAGTGCTCCTTCGAGTGTTGGTCCAAATCGAGCAGCCTGCGGCGCCACCTTGGGGAAACTCGAGGTCTGGTTTTACTCGTAGCTTGACTTATCCGGTGTGCCCTGAGAACGAGATATGTGCAGCTCCTATCGGGATTTGTTGGCGCATCGGGCGGCTTTGCTGGTCTTGTTTTACCATTGTCGAAATGTCTTGTAAACCGGGATTCCGAGACTGATCGGGCCTTTCCGGGAGAAGGTTTATCCTTCGTTGACCGTGAGAGCTTATGATGGGCTAAGTTGGGACACCCCTGCAGGGTATTATCTTTCGAAAGCCGTGCCCGCGGTTATGAGGCAGATGGGAATTTGTTAATGTCCGGTTGTAGAGAACTTGTCACTCGACCCAATTAAAATACATCAACTGTGTGTGTAGCCGTGATGGTCTCTTCTCGGCGGAGTCCGGGAAATGAACACGGTTTGAGTTATGAATGACGTAAGTAGGAGTTCAGGATCACTTCTTGGTCTTTACTAGATGACGACGGTTCCGTTGCTTCTCTCCTCGCTCTCATTTGCGTTTGTTAGCCACCATATATGCTTATTGCCCGCTGCAGCTCCACCTAATTACACCATCCTTTCCTATAAGCTTAAATAGTCTTGATCTCACGGGTGTGAGATTGCTGAGTCCTCGTGACTCACAGATTCTACCAAAACAGTTGCAGGTGCCGACGATGCCAGTGCAGATGATGGGATCGATCTCAAGTGGGAGTTCGATGAGGAACGTGGTCGTTACTATGTGTCTTTTCCTGATGATCAGTAGTGGAGCCCAGTTGGGACGATCGGGGATCTAGCATTTGGGGTTATCTTATTTTCATTTGGATCTTGACCGTAGTCGGTCTATGTGTGTATTTTAGATGATGTATGAATTATATTTATGTATTGTGTGAAGTGGCGATTGTAAGCCAACTCTTTATCCCATTCTTGTTCATTACATGGGATTGTGTGAAGATGACCCTTCTTGCGACAAAACCACAATGCGGTTATGCCTCTAAGTCGTGCCTCGACACGTGGGAGATATAGCCGCATCGTGGGCGTTACATAATCATTATGATGTTGTTCAGTATCTGAGATTCATGAAAACATAAAAAGTAGTCAGATTATCTATGGAATGCATTGCGGATTCAACTGGAAGAGTCCCCTGTGTATACAAAGTTCACCCCAACTGTGCTGACCAGACCACACACAGAAATATGAACCTCTTATGTCTCTATAACAGGTAGACACACATTTCAAAACTGAAGTAGGAACATTAGAATCATATCAAATTCGTATTTGAACAAATAAACTAAGGAATTATGAGTGGCATAATGTTTAGCTTCAAGGGTGGAGTGCTGGCAGTGCGACACAAAGCAAGTAGGTAGATTGTATTCCATGTAAAAGATCGCAGTCTATGTAAAAGGTGGATATGACACTTTCTTTCTATACAATGCAGTGTTCGTTTCCCACACATGACGGAAGAGATAACACAGAGAAATACTATTCACTCATGTCTGTGGTTCCGGTATTTTGAAACAGGGCGGTCCACCCTAAAAGAATATTGACAACAGATATGACAAGGAAAGCATATATAGAGGTAGTGAATCAATCATTACTTGTGACCTTACTAGGACAAGTATGCAGAATTGTAACTGCAGTAAGAGACTGTCCAAAATCAGAATCAAGAAGTTGGTCTGGCACTTATTGTTTGCAACTAATCGACATCAATAATTGGATATCATATCGAATGAGTAATAAAGACAAGTAAAATTGTCAACAAACCTGGCCTGCAGTAGTAATCTGGGTCAATGTCACTATGACCAACAATCCAACATGACTAGTGTCTGTTTCTAGGGATGGAATTTTGAAACCCTGTGAACTTTACAGGTACTAAAGATTACTGAAATACATCTGAACCATTAAGTGTAGGTAGCACTCAGTACACAACAAACCCTAATGACAGTCCTTCCTAATGAGTAACGAATCAATTAGAAAATGGGTGATGAGGAGTGGCTGCTGAGTGTATCTCATGATAAATCGGGTTGGCTTAGTGGCTGCTGCACGCCTGAGCCCTGAACGGACTGGGAAGGTAGGCACGGCGGCACACCCGGGCAGCGGTCACGCTGTTGGGCGAGCGGCTCCCGACCTCCTGTTAGTTCGGCATCTCCTCCTAGAGTCATGCCGTATGGGGACGGCAAGTCGCCGATGAGGCAGGCGGTTGGGGGTGAGTAGAGATCGGAAGCGCAGCAGAACAAAGGGGAATCGGGGTCTGGGCCGACCCAAAATCCCAGGGGTGGGCTGCGGCCCACCGTGGGCACCCTGTAGATGGACACCCAAGCGGTGTACATGCATTTTCGAAACTAAATTAGGAACATTTAGCTGACCAATTAAATGACTCTGTTTTAATAGTATCATATTCGTATTTGAACAACTAAGCTTGTTTAGCTTGATGGATGGAGTAGTGCTATTATGACACGAAGCATGTATGCTGGTCGTATAGTGATCATAAAAGGGGGAAAACCCTAACAATGATCAATTAAACCCTATTATGACTGTGCCATGGCATATTTGAAGCTGCATACCACAGAAATGCTATTTAACAACCATTGTTTGCTTCAAACTAAGAAGTAAATTCTAAGAGCTGAAAAGAAAATACAGTAACCAAGTTACGATCTATTTTCTGCTTGAGATCAAAAAGTTGAGCAGATATGAAGTAGTACCACCTCTCTTGCGGTGCCGAGTAGGCATCGGGGGTGTGATGGCTGTCGGTGGTGTTGAAGCAGATTTGCGACGGTAGACGGGTGCATCGGGGGATACGTCCTGTTGCAGTGGACGAGAAGGTCGTGGGAGTGGCCCCGGCAAGGAGGAGGACGACGCCGATGAAGCGAGAGGACACGATGCAAGGATCCTAGTCCGTCTCCGTGGATGAGAAATGTCCATCTCTAGCAGTGGACGACGCGGTCTTGGTAGGCGCTCTGGCATGGTGGAGGACGGGGAGATGGATGGGGTGGAGGACGCCGGTGATGGATGGGGTGGCAGACGGAGGAGGCTGGTGTGGGGATGGTGTTCTAGCACGAACAGTGTATGAATGGGAAAATGGAGGGAGAGATACGGGGAACCATGTTTTTGGGGCGCATCTGTCTGAAATATGGGAAAGTTACGAACTTAGCCCCCGTTTAAAATTTGGACGTCTCATCGGTTGGGGATAGGACGGTAATCTCACATCTCCCCAATATTTGCCTAGAGCGATTTCGAGCGACGAGAGGGTGTTTTGGCGCCCACGGTTGGCACCCACGGTGTATTAATGGGGCTGACAGGTAGGGCGATTGTGTCACGTCTGAGTGAAGTTACAAACCTGCCCCTATTGAAAATATTTGCCTACATCGATTTCGCCTGATTCGAGTTTATTTTGCCGTCCACCGTGTATGAATGAGGAAATGGAGGGAGAGACGGAGGTATTTAGGACGAGCTTGAATCAAATGTGTTTTGTCGCCCACGTTTGGCACCCACCGTGTCTAAATGGGCTCAGAGGCGGTCGTGTCACGTCTAATTGAAGTTACTAACCTACCCCTATTGAGAGCAGTGGAAATCGGGCCGATGGATTGTCCATGTAAGGGGTAAACAGTAATTTCCATCTCGCAAACACTGGCTTCGGGCAGCCATGGGAGTGGATATTTTGCCGCTTCTTTCAAATTTTGGGACAATAAGCATGCACGTTTACCCTGGCAACTAAATTCGAATCCATTTTGTATTCTTATATGAATCTTTATAAATCATTCTATGTTTTTTAGTTATCTTCAAAAGCACAACAAAGATGTATTCCACTGTCATATATGAATATGATTTACAAATGCCGATACTCGAATTCAGAAGCTAGAATCTAGTTTAAGGTGAACTCGAATATTTGAAACCACTTTATGTCCAACTCAAGTGTCACATGCAGCATAATGTGTACTCCCATTTAGATATGTACACAAGCATGTCTCAAGATTCAAAATACCGAGTCAGTCAACCAATAATGTACAAAACTAACAGACATATAAACACTTACAGAGTATATGGATCAATAATATCAACTAACATACATAAGCCAGGCCGCTGTACTTTTTTTGCTAGAAGAGCATCATTTTTTAGCGAAGCTAGTACAACATCTTGGCCCTTTCAGATGCGTGCCACTTAAGGACCATCTATATTACTATTGTTGCTGAATGCACATTCAACCCGACTAGCATATTTGTAGGTCAGGCACATCAATCGAAATGAAATGTCTCAGAGTCTTATCAATTAATTCAGACTCGTGCTAAAAAAATACAAACCAAGAAACAAAAAACAATTATTACATGATCTCTAAAACAAATGGTTTGATCAATTATATGAACAAACAACATAAAGGTTATTCAACGATGGAAAAAAATTCAACAATGATTTACCAAGTGGGAATTTAATTTCCTTTTTTTCCTTCAGGACCTTAACAAAGTGGTCAGTCTCAGTTGGCTTCGTTTTGAAATCCACCAAATATTTAATGCTTGTCTTGAGTGCTACTTGTGATTGTGCTGTTTGCTTCCTCAACATGTCAACTTCATCTCTAAGTGCAGAAGTAGAATCTCTTTCTACCAATAGTTTAGCCTCTAGAGCATCAGTAGTTGGCAATTCATGATGCACGATTGGGCCGGTGCCACTGTTGTGGGATGATACATCGTCCATGGGGACCTCGCTCTTTGATCTTGGGCTAACCTGTTTTGCCAGTGAAGTTCCGATTAGATTCCGAAAAGTTGAAGTTAGCAAAACATCTCAACTGGGAGTTAGAACAGCAAACCCGTTAAACAAACAAGGAATTAAAGAGTTTCAATTGGATGCTGAAAAGTAGTTATTAACATCATTGTAACCAGTTGCAGTAGCGAAGCAGTTAAAAAAATAAGTTTGGCAAAAGGTACCTGTTGTGGTATTGGAGTTTCTCTTGGATCATGAAAAGTTGAGTAGATAATAACATGATTAGACCAACCGGTTGCAGCAGTAAAGCAGTTAAACAAAAAAGTTTTGCAAAAGGAACCTGTTGTGGCATTGGAGTTTCTCTTGGATCCAAAAAAGTTGAGTAGTCAGTAACTTGATTAGAGCAACAAGTTACAGCAGTAAACCTGTTACACAACTATATTTTTGAAAATGTACCTGTTGTGCAATTGGTCTTCCAATTGGATCCTGAAAACTTGAAGTTGGTAAGATGATTGCAGCAACAAGTTACAGCAGCAAACCAGGTAAACAAGGAAGTTCCTGAAAACATACCTGTTGTGCCAACGGAGTTTCAGTTGGATCCTGCAAACTTGAATGTTAGCAATCATGAATAAAGTGTTGCAAGAGCCATAAGAAACTAACATCAAACTAGTAAAACTAACCAGTTTTGCCAACATATTTAATTACACATGAACTAGTAAAACTAATAAGGCAACGTATTAAAGTAACAAGTAGGTACCGTTTACCAGCAACACGGAAATCTATAAATTTCTTTGATGTAGGCAAAATGATTCCGACACATATGTATATAAGTTAAAAAGACGTTGTCCCTCATATAAACTTGACAATTGTCTATCTATGAACATGCAAACATTACTAGTGCTACAAGTGATAATAGCAAACCATTTAAAAAAACAGGGTATCAGAATGTAAATTACAAGTGAATTTTGCTGCACCTAGAAGTACATATGACCAGCTATCTACGTGCTTAAGTAGCTATTTAAGTTTAGTCAAACAGGTAATTCTTAACAGTAAGTATCAAACACATAGGTAGGCGCAGTCTATAATAGGATTAACAGGCTATGGCATTATGTAACCAATAGCAAACTAAATTATGCCAAGCAACATAATTGAACAATTTTGCAATTAATGGCTAACTAAAATTCCGAGAGAGGGGTAACTGGACTTATGCTAGCTCTTTGTACAGGCACACTACAACTTCTTTTTCGCTTACAAGGTTCTACGAAGGAGTCCATGGCATCAATTGCTTGGATACGCAATCCCAGTACTTCTTTGTTCCCATACTGCATTGGTAAGTCGAATGGTTAATCTGATAAGATGGTGCGTCCTTGATATATTATATGAGGACGGGTTGTGAGACTAGTTGTAGCAACACACGTCACACTGTCTTTTACTGTATATTTCATGCAATTTCATTTGGCATATCGAGATCTAAGCAATCTAAAATAGGATGAAAAGACTGGCACCCATCACATTATTGGCGAACTCAGTTCATAGAAACAAGCAATTCAACCATTCTGTGGGTAAATCAAAAGCGCCACTGCAATATTTTTCACTACCCCAATCATACATGAAAAAAGGGGTGACGCCATCGTAGGGGCTGGTATGGGCGGGCGCGTCGGGTGGCTGCAAAGTGTGCACCTAGTTTGAGTCGTTCAGGTTGGCCCAGGCTGGTTTTGTTCATCCCAGCGCACGAGGAGACAATGTAAAAAATCAAAAAAAAGTTTCAATTTGGATGGGCCAATAACGTAAGTGCAAGGCAGACCCTATAGCAGGCTCGTGGCCCAAACAAGCGCCTCCCATATCGATCAACAACAGGAAAAATCCTCAATTCGTTCGCTCCAGCCTCCAGTCCGGTTTGCTCCTAACCTAGCCGCCGCTGGACAGACCTACACATCACTTCCTCACGCCCTCGTTGGACGCCGGTCATCGGGCTTCAAGCGAATGGAAGGACAAGAAGATGAAGATCCAACCCTGGGTGTGGCCTGCGTGGGAGGCAGCGGCGACAGCATGGGCATGGCATCGAGCTTGTGCAAATGGACAGTCGCAGCTTGCAAGAGCAGCATGCGCAATGAGCAGGTACATCACATCCCTGATTATATCTAATTCAATTGTTCAATTTCTGGCCAATAGTTAAACTTGACGGTGTTGTAAAACTGCTTGTATGTTGGGAATCTATAAGAAAATGAAACCAATTTCTGCTTATTTTATAACTCCCCCAATCAATACTGAACTGACTGAACCTGATGTATCTAATCAAGTTTCCGGTGCAAACATACAAGCTCATGTTGTTCTTGAGCCTGAAGTGTCTAATGAACAGACTGCTAATGAAGGATTTGATGCAAACATTTTACATGCTCCTGGTGATGAACATATAGGGATCTAATGCAAGCATCTTGCAAGCTCCCATTGAAGGATTTAGTGTCTAATGATGATTTGCTATGTTGAGAGAGAGAGAGACAGATTTGCAGGAATTGATGACAAGCAAATTATAGTACATTTTCATGGCTTGAGTAAATGTCGAGGCCATCTACCACGAAGTCCCCATATCATGACAACGCAGCATAAATACTTTTCTAATCTATTGTTTGAAACTATTGGCATACTTGTGCATGATAGATATAGTGATATGCAGTTTGCGCACTAGTTATAGGTGCAATTACACTTTGATATTTTCAGCCAGAGAACGAATAATTCAAGCAGGTACAATCCATGTTAGTAGTCCTTGTACACGATGTAGCATTTTGTTTTTTTGGTGCTTACATCATTTAGTGTTTTATAATCTGGAACTACTTTCGATTGTTAGCTGGTTTTCAAAGTGCATGTAGCTTCACATTTCTCAAGTTATGTTGATTTCCGGAGTGCAAGTGCCTTCGTATTTTTTAAGTTAAATTTTCGGCCCTGGT
Organism: Triticum aestivum; assembly: GCF_018294505.1. NCBI lineage: Eukaryota > Viridiplantae > Streptophyta > Magnoliopsida > Poales > Poaceae > Triticum > Triticum aestivum. Next base: position 219,102,872 of record NC_057808.1, read on the forward strand.
AACTTGAATTCATGGACCCGCCACTCCACACAAATCATACACGCATGCCAGTACGAATTAAATGAAATGCAGTGACTTACGCTAGCTCGTTGTATAGGCTCACTGCAGCTCTGCTTGCGCTTGGGATGTTCCATGTACATGTGTATGTTACCACTTGCTTGGATGTGCAAGACTTGTGCTCCTTGCATCCCCCTATGCATTTTTGACATGGTGAATGGTTGATCAAATAAGAGGAATCGACCTTGCTATTGTACCGAAGGACGGGTACTTGCAAGGTTATACCGGTGTGCAGGATGTGTACCAGATCCCGTAGCGCCGTCATGCTTCGCAAAAAAATGGTTTTGCTTGTTTCAGATGATATCTCCAGAAGAAATAAGAGTTAAAGTCAGAGTTGCATAGCCGTGTAAGCTAAGAGAGCAGTAAAAGGATATCCAAACATCGTCGGAACAGTGCACAAGGGAGTGATATGTGGATACCTAGTTCGGGCCGACGTTTGGGCATGCTCACCTAGCTAGAGTGCGGCTCACTTCAGAGCCGTTGAGGGTGATGCGCTGGTGTTGGCTGGCCGCACACGGATGCAGATCTTGAGCGGCCGCGGAGGGCTATGATGCGGTGGGCGAGGCTATTGGTGAAGCCCCAATGGCCTCGGCGGTTGGAGGTGCGAAGATGTGCTCGGTGAAGTAGCCCCGGTTAGGTGGGAGACGACATCGGTGAAGCGCACCTGATGCGGTGGAAGTCGGTGTCTGTGAGGAACATCGGTTGCAGCGGCCGACGTTGTCGGTGGACGACCCGGTGCGGTGGACGAGGCCGTCGATGAGGTAGCTCCGGTGCGGTGGTGGGGCACGACCATCGTCTTCGTCGTCGTCGTCCTGCACAGAGGTGGGGAAAGAGACGAGACGAGCGGTGATTCGAACGTTGCTTGGGTTGGCGGCGAATTAGGGATTTGAGCGCTCTGGGCGCGGAAGTGGGCGGTGGAGAAGGGAGATTTTGTAGGGCTGGAATTGAGGCCACCAGATATCTCAATCCGAAACATGGAAGCGCGAACTTTTTTTGTCGTTGTTCTCTTTTTTGGGGGCAGGGGGAGGGAGGGGGTGGGTGGCTGGGTGCTAGCGTCCGTACGACACACGCGACCACCACGATATGACCCTGGTCTGACTGGTGCGCCTACATTTGAGAATGCAAATGAATCTTCTTTCCTTTGCAAACGAATTTGTATGTATTACCATGCCCGTGTTTTCCTAGTAAATAATTAGTCATTCAAAACGAGATACTATAAATTAATTAATGAGGAGTTATTTGAATTAGAGTGTGTGTCACATAGCGATCTCCAATTCTAACGTGGATTTTGCATTTCACGGTCTCCACGCTACTGTTTTAATACAAATTCATATGTATAAGATGAACACCATGGTAGTGAGAAAAATTTGGATGGATTCAAACATATGAAATAGCACAACAATCGAGTCAGTGTCAACTTTTCCAGACCTAGTATGGCACGAATTCAAAATAATTACAGAAGCCATATGCATAGTCCTCAATTCAAATCTTACAATGTACACTAAATTGAAACGTCGATATTAAGTCTAGTACTATCTACATTCAAATGTTATTTTTAGCCCCCACCCCCCCCCCTTGGCACACACTCTACATACTTCCTGTATCGATCAATCTTCCTCTCCTAACCACCTTAGAAAGCTATTGGTTTTCGACACACGTTCATTCTTTCTCTCCATGTTTCGATCTCTAACTCTCTCAACTACACAACCCCCCTTTTCCACTCTGTTACCAAATGTATCTCTCTCACACACCCGCCATTGCACTCCATGCCGAGCTCTCTCTCTCATGCATTGCCTATCTAGAGCCCCCCTCCCGTGCGCATGCACGCACATTGTCTATCTAGGTCACCCTCTCGAGAATGTCTCACTCTTTCTTCCGCACGGCAGCCCACACTCGCTCAATATCTCTCTCTCTCTTTATCTAAGTCTAGATTAACCTCGCTTTCTCTCTCACACAAATGATATATCTCCCTGTTCGGGCCTCGATCGACACACTCTATACTCTCTCACGTAGAGTCTATCTAGGTCAGTCCATCCAAGCTGCCACACTCTTTCGACCTCATGGTAGCCCACGCTCGCTCAATCTCTCTCTCTCTCTCTTTATGTATGTCTCGGTTGACCTTGCTCTTTCTCATACACAAATGATATACCTCCATGTTTGAGCCCAATTCGACATATTCGTATTGTATACTCTCTCACGCACATTGTCTATCTAGGTCATTCTCTCCAACCCGTCTCACTCTTTCGATCGCATGACGACCCACACTCACTCAATCTCTCTCCCTTTATCTATGTATCGATTGACCTTGCTTCTTCCCACGCACAAAATATATCTACATGTCTGTGATTGGATCATCTCTCAAGCTCTATCATACAGCCCTCACCCTTCTAAAAAGCTCAATCGGACAATATCTCTCCATAGCATATATATCTTTTCAACGAATGCCGGAACACACTCACTTTGTCTCTCTATCTATCTGTGTCTGTATTGACCTCGCTTTCTCATGCCGTATCTTCGACACATTGAAGCTACCTCTCCATCCCTCGTAGAGCCGGAGTTATTTACATTGTGAGGGAGACTACAACCTTGGATTAATTTGTGAAGGCATTTATTCCGGTGGATTTGGATTATATTTTCGTTGCATTCGGCCCACAAGTACTCCAAACACCATTGCAACACCCGCACCTCCCCGAATTGATTTCCCTTTGGCTCGGTCACCGCTCTCTCGCATGTCCTTTCTCACCTTCCACGTTGCACCATGGTATTTTTGCAAAAAACTTTGTTGTTCTATTTAATTATTACAAATAAGCTACAACCTACACATCGATAGTTCACCTGTAATGGAGCAAATTTCGACCCAGAAATTAAAGTGCTACAAACTACACACCGAGGGGCCCACCTATCATGGAACAAATCTGGACCCATATATAAAAAATGAGAAAGGACGAGGATCGAACATGTGACCAGGGCCTTCAAGCCGCATGTCAATAGGCAACATAGTAGCAACGTTTGTTGTACCCCCCTTTGTTGATATAGTGTTTTTATATTACCACATCCTATTTAATGGACAACATGTTTTAATATTAATTTCAGTACATTAGTGGGACTGGCTCGTTAGCATGTACTATCCGCCTTCACTTAATGGTGGTTTCCATGTCTGCTCTCTCTCTCTCTCCTCCCCTTCTACATTTAGACGCATGGGCAAACACGAAGAACGCGTGGGTGATGTTGCCGTTGACCATATCTGGACGCATTCACAAGTTACGGCACCAGTTTCACGTACTAGTAGTATTATACATGTAACAAGTTTAGGAACAAAAGTGACCATGACGGACAAGTTAGGCTAGTTGTAGTACTATTTATCTACTACTCTGTAATAATGAAATGCGTGGATAAATAAATGTATCGCCTAGTGCTCGAACAAGGGGACTGGTCGCGCCCTACAAGTATTTGGAATTGACTTCCCTGAAAAAATATTTGGAATTGATGTGGTATTTAATATGAAATGTTTGCGATGAGAAGGAATACATGTGGCTTGATGACGTTTTATATTTAATTTGATACGGCTCTAGCAGAACATCCAATCAATCAAACCATAGATTTCATTCAGTCCGACTCCGACTTTACATTCATACGATGATCGAACTAAAATAAACGGAAATAATAAATCCCAAACGTTCGGATCTTAAGCATGGCAATCCGAACGTTTTTCATGGCAAATTTGGAAGCGGCTCCTCTGCCATACTCCGTGTATCGTCGGGCCACTGACCGACGGCGACGGCGGGGGCGTCTTGCGGTGGGAAGCGGCTCCTCTGCCATACTCTGTGTATCGTCGGGCCACTGACCGACGGCGACGGCGGCGTCTTGCGCCGTTGTTGGCATACTCCTGGATGTTGGCCCTAGGTTCAAGGAAGGCCAGAATGTTCTAGACTTCGGCTTCCAGGAGTGAGTCAACTAGCTGGAGGAGGCGACTGACGTTGGTGCAAGGAAGCGATCGATGGCGCCGATCCATGCCGCTGAGGGGGGCACTGGCACCCGCGCGGGGACAGGTGCTGGCAACGGCGCGACAGAGACATTCGTGTGCACGGGCACCGGCAATGGCGCGAGCATCAATGCACGCGTAGGCGCATGCGGTGGCAGGTGCACAGGCACGTGAAAGTCGGTGGGGACCTCGTGGAACCCCGTGGCATCAAGCTCAGTGACAATGTGCGGCTCCCAGCCCATCAATGCCACGGGGATGGACGCTGGCACAGTCGGGGCGACGGGAGCCGGAACAGGAGTGGGGACAGGCGCGACGTCTTCCACTACAAAAAAATACACTTCCGTGATGATACGTGTTTGTAACAGTAGATCACGTTTATGACAGAATCAAGATAGTCATATCTGTGCTGTCATAGAAGTGTTCCATGACATTACCAAATTATCATCACGGAAGTGTCCACTTCCATGATGATAAATCACGCGTTACAGAAGTGCTTTCGTCAAGGGTGACCAACACGTGGCATCCACCGTAACAGAACGCCGTTAAGCTATCGGATCCGGTTTTTTGGATCCGATAACCCGTTAACAGCCCCGACCAATGGGAATTTTCCACGTGTAAAATCATCATTGGCTGGAGGAAACACGTGTCGGCTCACCGTTGGGACATATGTCATCCACTCATTGGACCCAAAGCGCCTATGATACGTCGACACGTGGCACGGCCCAACAGAGGCCCATTCTTGTGAAAAGGCCGGCCCGTTTGACTTGGTCAAAAGGTGGCGGGCCGGCCCACGGCAAGCCTGTTAACGGCCTGTTTGCATATAGCCCATTTATAGCCCGCTAACCCAGGGCCCGTTTACGGCCTATCCGAATTAGGCCCAATAGCGTCATCTGGGCCGTCTAATATAATTCCAGCCCTTTTAACTTCCGGCCCATGTATGGCCCATGACGTCTTTCGGCCCATATAAGGCCCTTTGTAACCCTCGGCCCCTTAACGGCCCGTGGTAAAACTGGCCCGTAATGAACAGTGTATCACTTTATACCCATTAATGGCCCATTATTCCGTTGGGCCGTTTCCAGCCCATGTTATCTTTCGGCCTTCTCAGGGCCCATTTATTCTTGGGCTCATTTCCAGCATTCGTTTACTTACGGCCCGTTACTGTCATTTTCTGCTTGTGGGCCAAATTCAGCCCGTGGTTACAGTCGGCCCGTTTGTGGCCCGTTAATACGTTGGGCCGTTTTCATGTCAAAAAAAAAACCCGTTGGGTTGTTTTCATAGAGTTATCAAATACGGCCTATTAACGGCCCGTTATTGTCCACGAATAGTACGACCCATGATTGGCGAAATGATGATACGCCCCTTAGAAGGCCCATGGATCGTACGACCCGTAGAAGGCCCATGGATCCTACGGCCCATATAGAAGGCCAATGGATCCTACGGCCCGTAGAAGGCCCATGGATCATACGGCCCGCAGGAGGCCCATGGTTACAACAGTCCGTGTGTTGCCATGATTATTTTGGCCTAGTTTCCAAAAATAGGTTATTGTGGCCACTAGAAAAATACAGAAAAAGAACTGCAGTGACTACAAGCAAACAACTAAACAAGACAATAAGGAAATAAATAAGCAAGCAATTAACGCTAGCCTATTACCGCTATTACACATATTACATCCGCTGGGCATCAAAGTTTGCTACCAGTGCAAATATAGGGAACAAAGCAGCATATTACATACACTGGCCGTCAAAATTGGCCACCAGTGCAAATAAATGCGGCAGCAAAACAAGAGCATAACTGAAACAACTTCAGAAGAGCTCAAGAAACGTTATCCTGGGTATCCACCATGCTGGCAATAAGCTTAGCAAGCTTATTAGCTTTGTCCTGTTTGGCGCTAAAATCCTCCAACGCTTGCTGTTGCACCAGAAAGTATGCATCTGAATGCTCTAGGGACTTCCGCAGTCCTTCCGCTTCTTGTCGCAGCACAGCTGATCGATGTCTTTCAGCTTGTAGTTGAGACTCAAGAAACCGAACTGATTCAGACAGTGAGTTTGAATAGCTTGTGCAAGCGGTAGTGGCTAGTAACTCCAACACTAAACCAAGACAGGACTTTGGGGTTGTCTCACTGTCTTCGAGATAGTCTTCCTTAGCTGTTTTATCAGCTTTGTTGGAGACCAACAAGGATGTATCACTATCCTGAACCTTATCTGCATTACTTCCTTTACCATTGCTTAATAAGGCACTCTTCCCCAATATTCTATCAGCATTCTAAAAGAACACAAGCAGACACATAACAGGTTTAGCATGTACTAGTATATGAAACTCATTTCGGTGAACCAGTCCATTAGTAAGGTGGACAGGATTAAACTACCAAGTCTTCTATTCCCAAGTACTAGTACATAATAAAAGCATCAAACAAACATATATCTATGTCCTATGGTCACTGCATTGTCTTGCCAAATCAAAATAGAGACACGGTTCAAATCATATTAGTTCAAGACAAAGCAGCAGTGAAAGAATACAAAGCATGGGAAACTACACGGTACAACAAGATTTTAGATGGGTACCACGGGTCTACATGTACAACAACACTATTGGCTCTGTTGTGATGCTAGTAATGTGCATGATATGAGAAGTCAACTGTATACACAACTGAAATTGAAATCAACAGAGTTATTGATAAGAGCAAGCCTGTTAAAGAAACATGCGTGAACATACCTGCTGTGCCATTGGAGTTTCGATTTGATCCTTCAATTTAAAAATAAGTTTGTATGAGTAAAAACAGTGATACAAGAGCAAAGCAGTATGCACGATAGCAATCATAGTTAAAAAAAGGCGCGCCTAAGCGAGCGCTTAAGCGCGCCTAGGCTCTAGGCGTTGGGAAAACGCATTGCGCATAACTACGCTTAATCTGTGCATAACTGCGCATAAGCATGCGCTTTGGTCAGTAAAGCGCAAGGCGGTGGCAAAACGCACAATTAATGCCTAGCGCTTTTTTGAACTATGATAGCAATGGAATCTTAAATTAGAACAGTTGTTCTTCAGGTTTAGGCACTTGTTCTACATGAACAGAGTACAGTAAGACGCAAGAATATAGTACTTAAAAATAGAAAATGAGCTCATAGACCTTACCACATTCTTGGTTCGGGACCAGTACAGACCAAGGCGTTCCCAGTCATCGTCCAGTAAATGTGTCTCAGGAGAACGTAAGGGAATTTGATGAGTTTCTTTACCGGTGAAGTACGTTTTCTTCAGGTAATTCCGATACTGCTACCAAGCATTCCTGAAGATAGCAGAGGTATTACCACATGTTACCTCATCCTGAGTTTCCAAATCGGTCCTTCTCTATAGAGAAAAATGGGAAAATTTGCTGTATTATAACCATCATGGAGGTAGGATGTATGGGACAAAGTAAAGTAATTGCCATGAATAACATTACTTACACATAACTCCTGGACAAACACCTGCAACTGGCATTTTCCTTCATCTTCAGTATAATATTTCCAAGATGGGAAGATACGCACATACGATTTAACAACATCAAATGCGATAGATGCTAAACTACGACTACTTGGTTGTGCTTCCTCCACAGGAATAGGCGTACTAACTGGTGGAGTTGGGGTTCGCCCTGGTAGTACTGGCCCTTTGGGCACTGGAGCTGCCTTACTAACTGCTCTTGTTTGGGAGCTCTGTGGTGGAGATGGTGCTGTGTCAACAGGAACTGGGTTACTATCTGCTGGGGTTGGGGTTAGATTGGGTGAAGCTGGTTCTCTGTCCATCGCAGTAGGGGTACAATCTACGAGAGTTTGGGTTATGTGTGGTAGGGCTGGTTCTCGTGCATGTACAACCGGGGTGCTATCTCCACCAAGAGGTAGCACTGTTTTATTTCAAGATCGTGTTTTTAGTCCGCTAGATACTGGCATCACCCGCTCCAATTCAAATGGCTGATAAACAGGAAACATAGTTGAATGTACAAACATTGTATGAGAGACAGATGCAATAGATAGTGTGGAAAAAAGTGGACATGAAATAGTTGACATGTATATTGTTTAACTAAAACGGATAGCATGACATAATTTCACATATATGATGTCTATCTAAACTGGATAGCATAGCATAACATAATTCAAAGATATGATGAATAACTAAACAGGATCGCATGACATAATTCACCTACATGTTATCTAAGTAATCAGGATGGCATCATTTAATTCACATATGTGATTTATATGCTAAACAGAGGGCATTAGATATGATGTCTGAACTAAGAACATGGTGTTGAATATTGTGTATATGATGTCTAAACTATGCAATGCAAGACACCATATGCATGATATGAGCAGTATAATCGTGCCAAGTTAGAGCATACACCTCGGTGGGGGAATAGGACTGGTCATCTGTCTCTGAATCCACCTCTGAGGAGCTATCGGGACCAAACAAGAGATCTGCTTCGACAGGTAGCACTGTGTGCTCTGAAGGCCTTGTTTTCACTCCAGATTTTTCAATCTCCCACCCAAATGGCTGATTCACAGGAAGAGTAGTTTAATGTACAAACATTGTCGGCAAATGGAAATGTAATGAAGAAAAGGATGGGCAAGATATCATTCAAATATATGATGCCTGGTTAAACAGGATGGCATTGCACATTTCACATATATTATGGTTGGCTAAAAGACATGAGACTGCATAATTCCCATATATGATATAGAAACTAAACAGGTGGCATTACAGAACATGTCTAAACTAAGCAGATGATATATATGATGTAAAAAGTAGGCACTGCAAGGCAGCATATGCATGATATGACTAACATCATCATGCCATGGTAGAACAAACACCTTGGGGGTAAATAGGAGTGGTCAGCTCTGTCTGAATCCACCTCAGATCAGATATCTTCCTCTGGATTACAATCTGGAGAGGGGTGGGGAGTGTTTGCCATTGAACCCACCATGGAGCGATGTCTGCATGACATTGTATTGCCACGCAAAACTCTTCTCTTTTTCTCTACATGTTCAGCATGACTGTGTACAATATCTGACATGCATACGAAAAAAACATGGTGAGATTATGTAAGGAGAGCATGCAGAAATTTAGAGTGATGGTAACAACCAGTGGATGGATCCAAAAACAATGATAGCAGGCTTATGATTGCTTTAATTTAATAAAAAGACAGATGATGATTGCTTTACTATTTGTTTCCCACCCAAGATGAACAACATAGGCATACCCTAGGTGAACTAGATATTAGATAGAGATACTATTCATTGCTTCCTCGATATGTGCCCCACAACTAATTTAGAACTCAAGTTTGAACATTAATTTGGACCTGACTTGGAGTCCAAGAGGTGAACAGGATGATAAAGTAGTAGGTAATTTTAAGCAATGCATAACATAAGCAGAAACAAAAGAGTGCGACCTCTCTTGTGGACCTGTGTACTCCTCAGGTTCATCTGCTGAGTCGATGATGGTGATGCCGTTGCGGTGGGTGCCGGCGGCAGGGAAGGAGATCTGAGGCGGCGAAAGACGGTCAGGAGTCGTGATGTCTAGTTTGGTGGATGTTTCTGTCGATGGAGCAGCTCAGGTGAGGTGGACGACGTCGCGGCAGGAGCAGGACAAACCACACAAAGTTCCCTTCGACACCTACCTGTAACTGAAGTAATTCTGTAAGGGCTCATTTGGCTTGCATGATTCTAAAAACGCAGGGATAGGAAAAACACCGGAATAGGATAGGAATGCACATGGTAAACAGAGCATTTGTAAACATAGGATTTCTGTCAACTTGGGTGTTTGGTTTACAGGAATTGGAAGAGCAAAGGAATGCAAAGAAACATGGCTAAAATAAAGTGAAACCATATGAAAGCGTGTACAGTTAGAATGTTATTCTGCCACTAATGCACTTGGTCTTGTTTTCATGCATAGGATTTTGAAAAGTAGGTCCAGGTGGATGTTTTGCTTCATTCCTTTCAACAAAATGCATGAATAATTGAATAGTAGAGTGCCATTGGAAAATTCCCTATTGCTATATTTTTTCGTTGAACCAAAATAGCCCTAATGGATCGACATGAATGTATAGTAATAAGTGATGCAACAAGTGTACAACCTCTTTGCCGTAGCCGTGTCGACCTCAGCATCATTGGGTTGGTCGCTAAAGCAGTTGAGGCAGAGGTGGCTGTCGGACGTGTGGAGGAAGATCTGAGGAATCTGTAGATGGCGTCCAGGGCACTGCTCTGTTGTGATGGATCGTTCTGTCGTTGGAGCAGCTCCGGTGAGCCGTAAGACGTCAAGGTTGAAGCAGCACAAGACAGACATCGTCAATCTCAAGTGGGATTCTAATAGCATCTCCAATAGATGATGTAAAATTTACATCACCAAAAACCACCTGACTACAACAGATGAGGTAAAAACTGTTGACTCTGAACTTAACTGTCGAAACTGAAATTTACTGTGGAATCTGAATGTTACTGTCGAAACTGAACGCAATGGTAGCATAGAGGCACTTGACATGTAGTTTAGGGAGGGCCTACAGTTCATCTTCAACCTGCACCCCCCTGAGCTGCCAACCACCACCGGCCGAACCGCCGGCCCCAATGCCGCCTCGCCGCCCCGAAACAACTCCCCACCGCCGGTCCGCCGCCGCCCCGGCCAGCCTCTAGGCCCCCGGCCCCCACCCTGAACCCTAAGATAGATAGTGGGGTACCTCTCCGGCGAGCCCCCGTCCCCGCTGCGGGTGGTTCTTCCTTAACTCCGGCGAGCCCCCCCACCCCCTAAAAATCGACTGACCCAAAAGTCGATTCAGTCGACTGAAGTGTAGCTAAATCAGAGCAGAGCAGCAGCACGAGCGAGGGGAAGAGCAGTAGCAGCAGCGCGAGCGAGCGAGCGAGAGCCGGAGCAGCAGCAGCTGGGCGAGCGAGCGATCAAGCGAGAGCGAGAGCAGCAGCAGCAACGCGAGCGAGCGAGAGCCGAAGCAGCAGCAGCAGATCTGGCTGGTATGGACGCCGCCGCCGAAGGGGCCTCGCACTGCGGGAGAGCCGCTGTGGAGATGTCGCCCGCGGCGCCGGCTTCAAGGTAGCCGCTCCATGGGGGTGCGGGATGGAGCACCGTCGGCGCGGGGAGGTCAAGTTAAGGAGAAGGTGCGATGCAATGAGTGTACAACCTCTTTGGTGGTGCCGAGTAGGCCTCGGCTTCGTCCAAGGAGTCGGTGAGGATGCTGCGGTTCCGGTGGAGCAGGTTAAGGTGGCGCTGTGGGATGGAGCAGCCGCGATAGACGAGGCGATCGTCGGAGCAGCTCCTTGGAGGTGGAGGACGGGGCGGCTGAACCGGCGGGACGACGAGATGGACGACGGATCCTCATCCGGGGAGGTGGACGAGGGACGTCGAGTTGTTGTGGAGGACGACGTCGTCGGGGAAGAGGCTCCGGCTGGGCAGCGGTGAGGTGGCAGATGGAGGAGGGTGGGGTTTCGCGGCTGGAGCGGAG
>NC_057808.1:219114676-219133412 GCF_018294505.1 Triticum aestivum
CACTTGTCCAAAATGTAGGGTGTGTTACAAAAGTACCCCCACCGATTTGAACTAGCGGCCCTTTCGGCTTAGGGTTAGAAGGGGGATTTCGTGTGTCGGGATTTGGCAGCTGGAGGGAGTTTTCGCGCGCGTTGTAATTTCGGGATAGCAAGGCGCGGGTTGTGAAGGCGCCAGTTTTGGGAGCACGATATCTGAATTTTCAGGATATAACAAGGCGCGGGTTGAATTTTAGGGACAAGCCTAACGTGTAATATTGTACTTGTACGTACCAAATCAATTCGCACTTCCCTCAACCAAAAAGAAAACGAAAAAATAAAATTATTCACACCACATAAAGAGAGAGTCTCGCCCCGTTTTACTATAAAAATGCTATTCAAAGCTACTCCCTCCTTCCATCTATATAGGGCCTAATGCGTTTTTCCATGCTAACTTTGACCAAATATTAGAGCAATAATATATGACATGCAACTTACACAAAGCACACCGTTAAATTCGTCTGTGAAAGGTTCTTTCAATGATATAATTTTCACATTGTGCATGTCATGTACTATTAATCTTGTCAATAGTCAAAGGCGGTCTTAAAAACGCATTACGCCCTATATAGATGGAAGGAGGGAGTATGAATCCATGTTATGTCCAATTAAAACTTTTCGCTTGCTGTATAATGCATGTAACCTACTCATACCAACATTTTAGTGCATTCGAAATGTCTATACAACCGCTGCAATTCGAACTGAATTTGAATTCGTTTCTCTATTTCAATAAGAATCTACAATCATGATTGTTGCCAACTTCAACCATCATTCTTGTATTACCTTAATAACACACCACATGATTACTATAGAGATAGATATGAACTATGTGTACTACATGAACTCGAATTCTATTTTTTGAATACACTTGATGTTGATTCCAATAGTACATTTGATGTACTAACTATATATTCATAATCTAAACCATGTTCCATACGTACACCGTGTTTATCACACATAGTATAGTGCCCCGCCCCCTACATTATGACAAGTATTTAGACCTGAGCTACAAAAGCCACACATTAGCCCAAATTATGATCAATGTTCTATATATTATACGTAGTACTAGCAAGATGCCCATGTGTTCCACAGAACATCAACATGATCAAGGGGAGGCCTAATTTGCAAATATGGAGAGGGGTGTGGGTATCTTTTTTCAAAATTGCCATAGTTTCCTTCCTATCCGTCAGATAGAAATCGGACGACCTATATTGCAGGATGGCAGACACACCATCATCAACAACTCCGTTTTCTATAAGAGTAGAGATAAAATATATTATATATAGTATAACATGTTCATAACCACACCATGTGTATCACCGTTATATATATTCACACATGCGTCGGTTTAAAACACTATGATAAATTCTTAAAATATCCGAATTCGCTTTTTATAATGATGTATGATCTCTATTCGTCTTTTACACCCACACAATCCTCTTATCCTTGTAGCTAGCGCTAACTTTCTCTCGTGCATGCACACGCCCGCATCCCTCTCACCGTCCCTCAGCATTCTCTAGCTCCATCGCGCAAATTCGTCTTTTCACTTTAGGTCGTTCACCCATGGTGTGTGTAGCCCCCCCCCAGCTCCTTCTTTACGGCACACATCGATCGATATGCCTCTTTAGCCAGGTGTGCGTAGCACATACACAAGCTTCCCCTCTTCTCTTATCACCGTCCATGCCTCACTCCCACCACTCTTTTCATCGATCTCGTACTCGCACACTCCTCCCCCCTCGATATAGTATGACTCTCGCACCACCTCCTAGATGCATCCCTCTCTCTCTCTATCCTTCTCCCCGTGCCTCATTTGCTTCTAACACACACATGCATGTATACCGATCGATCTCCCAACATATACCTAGGTCAACTTTAACTATTCCCCCCATCGATCGACGTACCTCACAAGTTATCTCTCTTCTTTCTCTGACAAAGGACGATTGATCTTCCTATGTAGTTATGTCTGCTTACCACAGCCATATCGTCCCCCCTCATCATTTGTGCATGCCTCCTGAACCGTCTCTCACACGCACGTGCACAGACAGGCAGCCATCCCCTCTCTCATTGATATTGCAGGCGTGTCCTCCGGTTGTCTAGCAAGGCTATCCCACCATTTGTTAGAAGCAACTCCACTACCACCCCCTCCAACACTCTAGCTCTGTCTCTCTCCCAACCTTATTCCTCTCCTACACATATGCATGGATGTCGATCGATCTCCCTTAATACATCAGGTAGATCGATCTCCCTTAATACATGAGGTAGGCCTCTCTCCTCCTCCACACATATACCAGCCATTGTACCTCTATAGTTAATTAGGACTCCCTCCCCCCCACCACACACCGATAGTCGAGCGCTGTAGGTAGGTATCCATGCCACAGAGACAAGCTACACCTGTCCCCTCTCACGTTCCAGTAGGCCAGCCACTCTATATCTTTGACGTGGGCACACACAAATTCGATGGCACTCTTCATCGATCGCGCGCGCGCACACACACACACACATCATCATCATCCCTCTCTTCGATTCTATGGACACCTCAAGCCGATGATACCTCCACTCTCTTCTCGTGGATCGCCCCCTCTATATATATGATATATCCAGGACTCTATTTCACACACATTGCATATGTTACATTTTTTGATTGACCCCCTCCCCCCCCCAAAGAAAACTCTCACGAACCCACACACTATATCTCTCTATGTTTGTATCTCTCTCACACAACCCCACGTAGGTGGTGTACGTATACAAGAAGAGAATAGGTGCACCATGCACGTACTCACGCTTCGTGCCCAGCCACACCCGCGCGGGTACACGGTGGAGCTCATTTCTGTACGAAATGGCAGCCCACGTGCTAATTTGAACGCGTGTAGCGGTTGTTTACCTACGGAGGTCGTGTATCACACATGCACGAAACAAAGTTCGACTTGATGCGTTGGCGCGTTATTTTAAATAAAGTTATATCGCTCAATGGCACGTACACAGAATATAAAACGATTTTTATGGAGAAAAAGGTAGTCCGCTCCACTATATACAATGGAGCCTGCCTGCCTGGTTTGTCTCTCTTCAGAGTATCTCACACAAGGCTGCGGTGGCCTCTCTCTCTCTCTCACCGTTGGTCACTGATCCGGCCGCATCCCGTCCACCGGCGGAAAGGGAGGACATGCATCGTTTCTCCGTTCAACGGCGCCGAGGCAGGACGTCCCGATCTGCGGTACACGTCGTTCTCTCTGACCAAGCTCTGGCGCGGTAGGGCCTACACCACCTGCTCGCTGCCGCAGTATGGTTAGATTCCGCCCGCCGCCGCTCACCTAGTTACATCCCGACGACCTCCAGGTATCCCCTTCGGCCTTGCTCCACTGCCCTTGTTCCCACGTCGCTGCATGTGGATCTTCCATAGTTCTTTGCCCAAAACGTAGCTCGTCCGGCGTACTTTCCATATTGCAATCTCGTCCTCACACTGTTTTAGACAAACACAACCGTGTTTTTATCCTCCCTTAGGACAAGGAATATGCTTCTTTTTTGTCGTCGCATGTGTCATCAACTGTTATTGGCCAGTAATTGTTTCCTTTCTACCTCTTTTTTTGCAAACAAGGCTATCCATTTCACCTTGTTGCTATTGCGACCTTTTGGTGAACTGCACAAATCACTTTTTTCTTAAGAGTGTTTTGTGCAGTTCTACCAAAATGTCACACGGGCAACGTCTCTACATTTCAGTGCGACTGCACAAAGGGAGATTGGTTTTGCTCTATCCTCCTAATCCAACTCCGAGCCTAATCTTCTCCAAATAGTTAGTCTTAAGAGAGACTGCAAAGGTGACCGGCTTCTATTTGTGTGTTTATTGTTTCATCAGCAGTCCTCTATTATCGTAATCACACTTAATATCTTTGAAACAGGGACGCTCAGCTCTATTTTAGTGGAACTGCACAAAATGATCGGAATGTTGCATGCTCCAGACAGCTACTTTTTTCCCAACATGCCTTGTTGATTTAGACAGAGCTGGGGGGACGTTGCTGCCAATGAAAGCATGGATCAATTTTAATTTAACACCTTCTCACAACTTTGTCTTCAGTTGTGATGTAAATATTAGCTCTGATATGCTAATAATTGAGATGCATTAGCAAGGAAGTTAGTTTTTTATTGTTTCCGAAAGAGCATCGATGGCAAGACACACGAAACAAAAGCTGAAAGCTCACACCATTGTACAATTTCATATCGCTGGAAAATTATTTGTATAGTACATCAATTATGTAAACAAATGCTGGAAGCTTGATAGCATTGCCAGAAGCCTCTTCGGCATCCGGGTCCATGTGCCATGCACAAAATTATACTCCTTCGTTCCTAAATATTTGTATTTTTACAAATTTCAAATGGGCATATTTTAGAGTGTAGATTCACTCATTTTGCTTCATATGTGTACTCCCTCCGTTCCTAAATATTTGTCTTTCTAGAGATTTCAACAAGTGACTACATACGGAGCAAAATGAGTGAATCTACACTCTAAAATATGTCTATATACATCCGTATGTAGTAGTCCATTTGAATCTCTAAAAAGACAAATATTTGAGTAGTCACTCGTTGAAATCTCTAGAAAGACAAATACTCCGGAGTATATTTAAGAACCGAGGGGGTACTGCACAGCCGCATGGGAGACTCAGCCTGGTCGTTGCGCCGCATTAATAGTGAGTAATGAGCTGTCAAATCATAAGCCCCACCTTTCACACTGTAAGTTGCAGAAGAAGCAACCATCAATACGCTCTTCTTTGAATCCGCTCATACTACTCCATCCATCACTGTTTATAGAGCGCGCTTCAGAAAAAGAAAAAATCTCTGGGACCAAGGCGACTACCGATCGTCCTGAAAAATAGCATTGGTAGTTATAGCACGGCGTCTATTACTAGAGGAAATAATGCGTACACACATGCATGCAGTGCTTCCACCCCGGGTACACACATGCATGCACTTACTCCACTCCATAGTACATTGAGAGAAAATTGTGGACTTGATTGCGGTTACCATGCCCTAATTAATTGAGCATTAAACCAAACACGTCTAAAGTCTCTCTGGTGGTGGAAATGCATTGAGAGAAATGCATCATAATGAAACGCGCCCTGTAAACTGTGACGGAGGAAGGAGTAGTATGAAGGTGCAAAACCAAGTATGCGTATGGCCAGTCGGTCAATGCACCTCCTCTTGGCATATCACTGACATGTGGGACCGGAGTGTGAGCAAACCGATCTCAATTGACGGCAAAATGGCCAACCTGCCATTCCTTGAGAGAGACGAGGAGCGAGAACACACAGACGGGCTCGCACGGAGGCCAAGATATATTCGAGCATGGTTGATTGATATCATCATTACATGTTGGGTTGCCGTTTTCCGCCCTTCTCTGGAATAAATGTGTACTTTATCAGAGATTAAAAAAATAAGAGTACAGAGGCTCCACCATGCGGTTCTAGTAGTAGTACTACTCGTACTACTAAACCTTGTGCTTGGCTCTTCGCCTCTTTCTGAAGTCGAACAATGATGGTACTCCGCATGTTCGGTACTACAGTGTATGCCTCTGGCAATCTGACACCGAATGAACTGATGCATGTCCACCGCCTGGGCGAGGGTACGTTGCATTAGTCAAAAGGCGTAAGCGAGCTTCACCTTGTCCTGCAAGCTTCTCCTCGTTCTGCGAGTTGACGGGACACACCAAAAAGTAGTGCTAGTCCATACTCCCTCTTTTCTGGTTAATATGGCTTAATCTTTTTTGCGTGTAAATGAGAGAGCTTTATTCATATATAAGCATTCTTAGGACGATCAGCCAAGACACTGGTCACTAGGAAGCGAGGTACCCCGCAAAAAAAGTAGGAAGCGAGGTGTTTCATCAAGCCAGCTCTCGGCCACATTCAAAGTGCAGCAAGCACGGTTCGCACAAAGATGCGCTGCAAGGTTTGTTGACCTGTTTACATGCTGAATAACAAAAAAAGAGGAAATATTACCGAGCGCTCCTATTTGTAACAGGATATGAGCCAGAATTAAGCGAGAATTGTGGCGAGTGTTCCATGCAATCAACTTCCATTATCACATGCGAGAACCCTCGAAGAGAACCAAATGTGTTGAAGATTGCTTTATCACATTTTAAAAATATAATAAGAGTGCAGACGCTCCTCCATCCGGTTCCTAGTACTAGTATAGTACATACCTCTATAGACTATAGTAGTAGTACTAGTACTAGTAAACTTCGCGCTTGGCTGTTCGCCTCTTCAGGAAGTCGAACAATAATAGTACTAGTATAGTGTATGCTTCTGGCAATCTGACACCGAATTAACTGTTTCGCGTCCACCGCCTGAGCGAGGGAGAGCTTGCATTAGTCAAAAGTTTCTCCTTGTCCTGCGAGCCACCGCGCGCAAGCTTCTCCCGTCCTGCAAGCTTCTCCTCGTTTGGCAAGTTGGCGGGACACAGCAAAGTAATGCTAGTTCATACTGCCTCCTCTCCGGTTAATATGGCTTAATTTCAAACGAGATAAATACACTGTCTGTCACTGTATATTTGTAAAAATACAGTCAGTGGACTTCAAAATACGCTCATTGCGCTCAATATATACATTTTTTCCGGTGTTTATACGGTCACTAGCTCACCCTGGCTGAGTATGTGTGTGCATGCACGTGTAGGTTGAGTACTTGAGCGTGACCGTGTGTGTTCCGTCGTGTGCTCATACATGCATGCATTAGGGTGTCTCGCGCGTTTTTGCGTCCATGTGTACGTGCGACTGTTGCATACACGTAGGGGGAGTACGTGTAGGGGCCACTAAAGGAGCAGTCAAATCACACAGTAAGTTTGTCGGAAGAAGCAACCATCATTTCACTCTTCAATGACACGTACGCAATATAAAATGGTTGATATGGAGAGAAAAAGAAAACCACTATATATACACTAGCAGAAGCCTAAGCTACATGCCTGCTTGCTTGGGTTGCTCTCTTCACAAGCATAGAACGACGGTGGCCACACCGCTGGTCACATATCCGGCCTGATCCCGCAGCTGGGGGAAGGGAACAATGTTCTGCGTAGACGCGGTCGACATCGGCGAGGGAGAAAATCCACAGTCGGTGCGTCCCAATCGGGGGTCACTGCGGTATGGGCCGATGCCGCTTCCCAACCTCCCTTCTAGCTACAGCCCGACGTCCGTTTCAAAAATATTAGTGCATGTCAACAAAAATTATACTATCGCTGTTCCATTTCGAAAAAAGCATATAAGCTGTTACTTCTTACCCAAAGGATCTTTATATCCAACAGACACAAAATATCCATTCGACTGTTCGAAATTACTTTCACTGCTGATCTGATGTCAAGGTAATTGCTGCATCGCCACCAAAACCCACCATCTCTTAAGCTAAAGTAGACCGAGCTAACCCCTATATTAGCATATTACTAAGATAAATAGAAGGCACTGTAGAATCATTTAGGACGTGAGCTTGTCAATCTGAATGTGGAGGGACACCAGCTTAGCCCCGGCCAGCAGCTTGGGTGGAACTGTGAAGAAGGTCAGCTCCTGCACGGCGACGTCACCGGGATCCCTGCTGCTTGTCACCTCCATTTCCACCTTGACGGCATTGGTCCTGCCTTTGGGCACCCCCGGCGGGCCGTTCGCCCACAGCTTGGCCATGTAGTGCGGCAGTGGGGACACCGCCGCTCTGATGCAGACGACCGACACTGCGGTAGGCGCGCCGATGTCGAGCACGCCGCCGACCAAGAAAAACGTGCGGCCGTCCTCCTCCGCGAACAGCAAGAGCCGTGGCTCCGATGGTGGCACTTGCAGTTGGAGCGCCTTGCCGTACTGGATCCAGTGCACGAGCATGGGATGCACGGTCCTGATGTGGTGGGAGAGCACCGGCGGCGGGCCTTCGTAGCTGCAGACGGGCACTGGGCATTTGCAGGGCGCGAGCGGACACACGCTCTGGTGATCGGCGACCTTGTGGTAAGTGACGTAGAGCCCACATCCCTCGTGCGGGCACTCCACCCTCACCGAGGAGAGGACGGCGTCCACCTCCGTGTTCCGCACGTCGAAGCCACTGCCGCGCTCGCACTTCTGGCACTGCCGTTGGTTCCCAGGGCGCTCGACGCAGCAGTCCGCGCAAGCCAGGTGCCCTCCCTTGCACTGCACAAATCAATCGAACAACA
Source organism: Triticum aestivum (assembly GCF_018294505.1). Lineage (NCBI taxonomy): Eukaryota > Viridiplantae > Streptophyta > Magnoliopsida > Poales > Poaceae > Triticum > Triticum aestivum. The sequence goes on from NC_057808.1 coordinate 219,122,872, forward strand.
CATCAATCAAGAAACCTGCACCTTGCTCGATCAGCCGAACGGACGAGGTGTATTCGAACCTCATACACTGGACGCTTCAAGGGGCGGAGGCACAAGGGGCAGTGGAGCAAGGTGAGGTCTATCGAGACCATAGAGAGCTCCATCGTCGGGTCCTGTTCCGTCTGCATGATCTCGCCCTCCTCGTGCACAACCATCTCTCGCTTTATTAGGGCCGGGGCATTACAAAGCTTTACTGTCACAATATTCATAGTACTTCAAGGTGCATTAAATCAACACATGCAAGTATCAAAAGGAGAGTCACGGCATGCATGCGTTGTAATTAATGCATCGGTAAACGCAAATTATTGAAATATATCGAGTGCAGTGCTTTGATGTGTCACGTCAACTCGTACAAGACCGAGAAGTTTGATTACTACAACGCCCTCTCGCCTTAACCGCACCTGCCTTTGGCTGCATGACAGGTGGGCCACCGACCTGTTGGGCCCACCTGTCATAGACGCAAAGGCAGGAGCAGTAAGTCAATGAAGCTGCGTCCCTCCCTCGCCCATGAGCGTGGTGGCTGGCAGGACTAGGAGAAGCTTTCGTTCGCTACACGCTCTCCCTCCCGCACGCGGTGGATGGGCAACAATTCAGTTGGTGTCAGATGGCCAGAACCATACTGTAGTACTCCTCCACTGCAGTAGTACTCCATCATTATTTGACTTCCCGAAGAGGCGAAGAGCCAAGCGCAGCCCGGACGCTCGTGTGGCAGTTTCATGTGTAGAGTAGTCTAGGATAGCGTGTACTGTGCCTGTAAGCTTAAAATCGTTGGGGTCGGCTCCATGCTATATATTTTTATTAAAATAATCTTCTGGCCCTACCTGTCATACTGGTGATTCTAGTTTGCACGCTCATCTGGTCAAGACAGGAATATATATTTTAATTTGTGGTGGGGTAAATATTAGAGGTTGCAGCAAATGGAGTATTGTACACACTGCGGGTCTTTTAGCCAAGTTTAGAGGCAACCATGTGGGGCCAGTGCTATGATGTGTCGTGTCAACTCGTACAACGAGGAGAAGCTTGATTTTACTACTACACGCCTTCTCCCTCGCCCATGCGCGCGGTGGCTCACAGACGAGAACAGGCTTTTGCTTATAGTACTATAACAAGCTATCCCTCCCGCTCGCAATGGACAGACATGCAACAGTGGATTCGATACTGTAGAAGCAGTAGTAGTAACATCATTGTTCGTTTTCTCGGAGAGGCGAAGAGCCAAGTGCAACCCGAACGTGGCAGTTGCGAACCTTGGAGCACGCATATAGCCAGGCTCTTGCATGAGACAAAATTGCTATGTGAGCCCACTATTGTAGTACTTGCTAGTATAGCCCTGTAAACCAGAAAGGAGTATTTGCCTTTCTAGAGATTTCAACAAGTGACTAGACTACACCGAGACGGAGTACATATGGAGCATGAGTGAATCTACACCGTAAATAAATACGTAGTTCTCTCGTTTTCCTCTCGGCCTTGGTCGCGGTGCACAATATTGAGTATACTAGTACTATCATCTTGAAATTTATGAAGTCACCATAGGCACCTCGTCGTCGACAGGAACGTCTCCTGACACGCGATAGACGCGAGCTGCAGTCGCCTCCATAGGTGCTTGAATGCCAAGGAGGGAGAGGGTAGCGGTTCCCGAGACGTTGAACGGTCAATGATGCATCCTCAAATTACATGCAGAGGGAATTAATTGGAGAAGCAGAATAGATCCAGCACGATGTGAATGCAACAGAGTTCGGATTCTCATATAAAGGCGCCCCACCACTGCAATCCATCTACTCCTTAGTCTCTACGCAACACTGCTCACTCCAATCCAAGACCAAGTGACCAGAAGCCAGAAGCACCTATGGAGGGAATGGACGCGAGCGGCAGTCGGCTGTGCCAAATCATCCAAGGCGCCGGCCTGCGGCCCCGCACCGTGCAGCGTTTCCAGACGGTGCTGGCGACCGCCGGCGTCGTAGCCCTCGCCGATGCCGGCTTCGCCTCTCGCATGGACGACATGATGGTCAACTCCATCCACAAGTTCGCCGCCGTCAAGAAGCGCGTAGCGAAAGCTCCTACTAGTCCTGCCAGCTACCACGCTCATGCGCGAGGGAGGGACGCAGCTTCATTGACTTACTGCTCCTGCCTTTGCGTGTATGACAGGTGGGCCCAAAAGGTGGTTGGCCCACCTGTCATGCAGCCAAAGGCAGGTGCAGTTAAGGCACCGGAGCTCAGTCCGCGAGGGAGAGGCGTTGTAGTAATCAAACTTCTCGGTCTTGTACGAGTTGATGCGACACATCAAAGCACTACACTCGATATAAGTCTTTTTACACATTTCAAATGGACTACAACATATGGATGTATGTAGACATATTTTGCTTCATATGTAGTCACTTGTTGCAATCTCTAAAAAGACTTATATTTGGAAACTGAGGGAGTACAATGCATGCATGCATGCATGCCGTGACTTCCCTTTTGATACTTGCATGTGTTGATTAGATGCACCTTGCCAAATTTTGACTATAAATTTAACTAACCAAATTTTCATGCATGTCAGAAAAAATTACGGGGCTGTTTGTATTGTGACTATGTTTGTCCTATGTTGCCACATTATTTTTCCCACACTTGCCACCCTTGCCTAACTTGAGTTGCTCAAATTGTTAGACACACTTTGCCTTGCCTAAGGGAATCTTTCCACACTTTTTGTGTCTATGACATGTGGGGTTCACTGCTAATAAAAAAATCTTGTCTTAGGTGCGGCTAATAAAAAAGACTTCTATTTAGGAACAGAGGGAGTAGAAAATATAAATAATAATGCATGTTGGGGCAACCCATGTTTCTGATAATTTTAGCCGTGGGCTTGTTCACAATTTTTACGAGGGGGTGGTTGTTCATTTAATGGGGGGACTTGTACCAGACTTGAATGATACAAAGTGCGACCTGGCACACCATAACACCACTTGGAACAAGCGGGTAGCTATCTCAAAAAACTATCAACAACTAAAAAAACGGCAACCTGGCACGTAGTACACAATTTTAAACGATTGTTTTGATGGAGTAAAAAAGGAAAACTACCCCACTACGTATATATAGGCTGGAGCCTCCGCGCTTGCTTTCTAGGGTTGCTCTATTCACACACTCTCATCCTCTCTAGATCTAAACAAGATAGGGGTGGTAACACTGTCTTTCTATCCTCACCGCTGGTTACAGATCCGGATGTATCCCCCTCCACCGGTGAAGGGGAGGAGGGGCAGCGTTTAGGCCGTCGTCAACAGCGAGGGAGGAGACACACTGCCGGCCGCACCGTTATCTCTGGCCGAGTGCCAGCGCGGGAGGTCCTCCGATCCCTTCGTCGTTGCCCTAGTGTGGGCGGATCTGGCCTCCCGCCGCACACCTATCCACATCCCGACGACCTTCAGGTATATCTTCCTTCGAAACCGCCTTAGCTCTACTTCCCCAGCTCCCTACGTCGCTGCATGTGCATCATTTTCTACCTCTCAGCCCCTCTCGATCGGATGGTCCAACGTCACCTATTTTTTTCTTCTATTGTTAGAGGTAAAGCTACTTCATGGAGTCGAATCTTGTAGTTGGTCCAAACAAGAAATAAAGTGGGGGTGGGGGAATTTAGTATGTAGTACTCCCTCCATCCGAAAAAACTTGTTATCAAAATGGACAAAAAAAGGTGTATCTAGAACTAAAATACATCTAGATACATCCCCTTTTATTCATTTTGATAACAAGCATTTCCGGACGGAGGGAGTACATCGGACTTGGTAAAACAGGAAGGAAAGGGGGTGAAAGTAGTACAGACTGGTCATCCAACCGGTCTCTTGGTCGAAAAGGGAAATATAGGGGTAACGTTGTACACAGTGGTATGACCAGGACTAGATTTGGTGTCCACACATAGGAGTAGGTGGCTAGAGTGAACAAAAATGGGACCAACCCAGATATGTTTCTTGGATGTTTGTTTCTCTGGGCAACAAACTATGAATCACCACTTTATGCCCCTGTTTAGGTACATGGTGCTGGAATGCTGGTGCACCCGCTGTCCCATGCCCTTATACCAAATATTTAGCTGTTCTTAATCTAATGCCCCTGGTAAAAATGAAGCCATGCCACTGTTATCAGCCATGACAAGTTTAGCCAAATGTTTTTGCTTGTAATTGTTTGAGACTCTCACTGTTTCCTCTGTAGCTTTTTGTGCAAACAGGGATATCCATTTCACCTGGTTGCTGTTGTGACCTTTTGGTGCACTGCACAAAACTCTTCTTAAAAGAAGTGACTTTTGTGCTATTTAACTGGAATGTCAGAATGGAACAGTTGGTTCATTTCGGTGGAACTGCACAAAGGGAGATCTGTGTTCCAATTCTCATTATCCATATTGGCACCATAACCTTCCTTTAGGTAAGAATGATATTTAATGCATGTGTTCATCTCTATTTTGCGACTGCCATGAGAAAATAATGCTATTTTTACTAGTACACTTGTACTCCCTCACTGACAAAACCAATTCTGAAATAGAAGGCCAATCATGTACTTGGTTTCACCAACTGGTGAGGAGAATGAGAAACAGGGCATGAAGAGGAGGAAGAAGAAGAGTAAACAGTGCCAAGGCGATCTTGCTGAAGCCAGAGGCCTCAGTCGAGGCCATTCAAGGGCTCCGGCAACGACTACCTTACATGTGAGACGATCCTCCAGGGAGCCCCTCCAGTTCTGCTGTCTCACTTAATTAATTAGGAGTACTTAAGTACCACTAATTTCTTGCTGCCTAATTTTCCTGTCGAAGTTAAACAAATCTTTAGTAGCACCCTATGCTGAATCATGTACGTGTGTATGTTTGTCTATGGAGGTGAATCATGTGGTGGAGCGGGGAGGGAATGCTATATTTACCCATTAAGATAATGAGGGTGCTTCTATTTGTTAGTGTATGTTTCATCAACTAGTCCCACTATTACAGTAATCTCACTCTCTCAATATATGTGCCAACAGGGATGCTCGATTTTGGTGGAACTGCACAAAAACTTTGGGTGCTTCATTGCCTCGACAGCTTCCTTCCTTTCCCGTTAGTCGCTAATCTCGGCTTGCATTCTTCCTTTGCTGTCAGTCGCTTGGCTTATCTCGGCTTCCAATCAAAGGAAATAGTAATTGATATGCTACCTCACACAGGTTGGTACTGGTCTTTATCCTGATTATTGTGCTTGTCATATGTATTGGTAATTTGGTATTGTGCTACTGTTTGCCGATTTCATAAAGGAGTAACTTGGATCCTGAACTCGCAGGCAAATCATTACATCGGGTGATTTCAGTAGAACTGCACAAAAAGATCAGATGGACAGGTACTTATGCTGCTGCTATGTACTCCAAAGTTCACTCAGACAAGCATCGATGTTGACAAGAAGAAGTGCCTATATTCATTCGAGTATCAACCGGCATCAACCAATTGTCAAACTCCAAGTATTAGGAGAGTGAACGCCAAAAATATTGCTTGGCGCATAGCCCAGAAAAACGCAGTCCAGTCTTTGGTCCCAACTTGTGCCTTTTGGTTATCGGCACATATGGTAGCGAACAGTATGGCATGGAGTCTAAAGATTCTAGACAAGTTGGTTGACGCGTATATTCATCTGGCACTTAATCAGTCTGCACGCCAGGGATGCTCCATTTCAGTTGAGCTGCACAAAAAAATTGGGTGGTTCATTTTCTCAACCGCCTCCTTTCTCGTCTGCAATGTAGAATTTTGGCGAGCTATAGGACCAGGATGAGCCGGTAAACTAGTTGGATGAAAGTAGTGGCCAAGTTTCTCAAACCTCCCTCGGCACGAGGCCACTATTTGAGGATAAACCTACAAGCAAAGTTCAGATTGTTTGTGCTGCCTCTTATGTACTCGAAAGTTTACTCGTACGAGCATTAATTTTAGCAAGAAGACCTCCGACTGAACACCATTTACCAGTCTGCAATGTAGAATTTTGGCGAGCTGCAGGACCAAGATGAGCCAGTAAACTAGTTGGATGAAAGTAGTGGCCAAGTTGCTCAAACCTTCCTCGGCACGAGGCCACTATTTGAGGATAAACCTACAAGCAAAGTTCAGATTGTCTGTGCTTCCTCTTATGTACTCGAAAGTTTACTCGTACAAGCATTAATTTTAGCAAGAAGTACCTTCGACTGAACACCATTTACCAGTCTGTACCCTAGGTAATTAAAGTTCGACCATGCATCATATTGGCTATGATCTCAATCATTTGGATGCATAAACATACTGAACATGTGTATATCTGAATCTTTTTGTGAATTATCTATGAATATTGTTGTGTGATCGATCAATCATTTGGATCCATAGACATGCTGAACTTGTGTATATATGAATCTTTTGAGTTGTTGATAGTGAATATTGGCTATGAATATGAACATGTCCTGTGAACCTGAGTTTGATACGAATGTTTACCTTTTCTGTTGTACTTGTGTGTGAACTTGTTAGTATGCCTACTGTGGGGTATGTGACGTGTGGGTGTCAATGTCACACCTTCTTCCCGAGAAGAATTGCACATGCTTTGTTAGGGTAGCAATGGTGCATCAGCTCTTTTTAATCTTTTTGCTCTGTCTTGCCCCCTCCCCCACTCAACCCCTGCCGTAATGTTTTCGGCCTCAAAACAAACATAGTACTGCGTTGTTTTTGGGGCTCGATGAAAAATCAAGTGCTGGTTTCTGTCGGTTGGCCCACCCAGCAAATGGGCTGCTGGTCCACCACGGACTGGGAGGCTAAAAATACAAGTTGTATGGTGCAGAGGCAACTAAAAAAACGCCATCGAGAGCCATCCACTGAAGAAGAAGAAAATCGCTCCTGATGTGCTTCTTCAGTCGTGCCGCCGGCCCCCTCTTTAATCTAGTTCGCTCGGGGATCTGGTGTCATTTTTTTCCAGAGGGCGAACAAGTATCAGCTAGGCTTAGGTTTTGTATTTTAACATGCGTAGCCCACGACATACGGTGACAGTGGTTTCAACTTATTTTTTGAGGTCCATACCGGCCTATGGGCTTTTTCTTAAAGATCGGCAACCCAATGTATTTTTTAACCACATTATCTATATTTATATTATTACTATTATCTTATATTTTATAGAGACTTATATATACATTATAAAAACATCCCACGTGTTATTAACTTATAAAAGTAAATGTTTAACAGAAGTTGGCAAGGAAAATCCTGGTTGTTTTTGACTCACAGGCAAGGAAAATCCTGGTGATTGCGTACAAAAGCTTGCGAAGATTTTAAGGACCAATTTAATAATAACGTGCTCATTTTTATTTTGAGCAATAACTCGCTAATTTGTTAATTATGTATATAAAAAATGTGCCTCTCCGGTTTATTTTTTGATATTAATTGCTCCTTCTAATATAATATTATATATATAACGAGCCCAGCTAATTCGTGTATTTGAAGGAAGTGCAAATGGGCTGGGATTTCTTAGATAATATAAATGGGCCGCATTGACGCGAAATTATTTGTTCACTCAGCCCAGCAAATGGACTGTACATTCTAGAAAACATGGGTTAAATATATGCCACATTTTTGCAGGCTGACATGTGGGCCAATAGGTCGAAGCCTACGCAGGGCGTTGTCAACTTGGTTGGCATGCACCTTCAATCTCTCGTCTTCTTCCTTCAGCATCGCCGAGACCGCCAGGTCCGGCCACCGGCGGCTAGCGGCTCTGCTTAGCACGCATCGCTGTGAAGCGCTACCCCACCGCCGGCCAGGCTATCCCTCCACCCCTCCACACCTCCTGTTATTCTCCATCGACTGCAGCCCCACGCCGCACCAGAACCAGTTATAACCCTTCTCGTCCACTCAATCTGCGACTCCACTGCCGCGTCTTCCCATCTACGAGTCGTTCCCGTCCGGGGCCTCGCCGTCGTCCACCGCCTCGCTATGCTCGGTGCGGCGTGTTCAACAAACGAGAGTCATCAGAAGAGGACTGTACGTGGAGAGCCTGACGGCCGGGACCCACGAGGTCCATGTCGCACGCAAGGAAAGTTCCTCCTTATTAAGCTGAAAAAAATGTTTCCTCCACCTGACAGCTGGGACCCACCGGCTGTATCTTCGCACGGAAGGAAGTGCCTCCTTGTTATGCGAAAAAATTATTCCTCCCGTTGACAGCTGGGACCCGTCAGATTTGGTGGCTGACTTGTGGGCCTACTAAGCGAACGTGTACACAGGGCTTTGTCAACTTAATCAACAAATGATTCTAGCAGTTGGACCGTTGGATGTCAATCCAACAGCCGTGCTCCTTCTTCAACCTCTGTTCTTGCTCCTGTCTCACGTGGGCAGCACCGCGGTTGTGCTGCCGCGCACCCGAACCAATCAAGTTTCCCACTCCTCTCCATATGCGACTCCACTGCCCCGTCTTCCCCATCTCCGGCTCGTTCCAGTCCGGGGCCTCGCCGTCGTCTACCGGCCTTGGTGCACTCGGCACGGTGTGGTCAACGTGGTCAACAACGGAGAGTCATCGGAAGATGACTGTACGTGAGAGGCTGGTAGTGGGGACGCACCACGCCCATGGACGCATGCATGCAATGGAACGCGGCGTGGTCAACGTGGCCAAGGAACGACTTCCATCGGAAGTGTACTGTACGTGGAGAGGCTGACAGCTGGGTCCACGGCCGCAGCAAGGAAGTGCCTCATTATGCGGAAAATAATGATTCCTCCACCTAACAGCAGGGACCCACCGGACGGGCCACCGTATTTTGCGAAAAAACGTTTCCCCCCTGACTGCTGGGACCCATCGGACGGGCCACCGTATTTCGTGAAAAAACGTTCCCCCTGCTGTCAGCTCGGACCCACCGGAAGTGCCTCCTTATTACACAAAAAAAAATGAATACTCCCCCTGCTAGCTAGGACCCACCTTTGTGGGAGGCTGACTTGTGGGCCTACTAAGTTGACGGGGATGGAGGGCTTTGTCAACTTAGTCAATATGAACGATTCTAGCTCCAGTGACCGTACGATGTCCATCCAACGGCCGTAGTGCTTCTTCAACCTCTCGTCTTCTTGCTCCAGCCGCCCAAACCAGCGTCGGTCGTGCCGCGTGCTCCTGCCTCCCGTGGCCGGCTATGATGCCGTGGAGGCCTCACCGCCCCCTACTACTCCCACCGCTGGTCAGGCCATCCCTCTACTCACCCACACCCCCTGTTATTCTGCGGCGACGGCAGCCTCACACCGCAGCCGAACCAGTGAACCCTCGTACTCCTCTCCGCGCGGGCTTCCACTGTCGCGTCTTCCCCGGCTCTGGGTCGTCCCCTTCCTAGGCCTCGCCGTCGTCCACCGCCCTGGTGCTCTCGGCGCGGCGTGGTCAACATGGTCAAGGAACGACTTCCATCAGAAGAGTACTGTACATGGAGAGGCTGACAACTGGGTCCACGGCGGCCACAAGGAAGTGCCTCCTTATTACGCGCAAAATAATTATTCCTCCACCTGACAGTAGGGACCCATCGAACGGGCCACCGTATTTCGTGAAAAAAAGTTTCCCCCCTGTCTGCTGGGACCCACCAGCTACATCTTCGCACGCAAGGAAGTGCGTCTGGGCAAAAAAATGATTCGCCCCCTGACTGCTGGGACCCACTAGCTACATCTTCGCACGGAAGGAAGTGCCTGACAATCGGGACCCACCTGGTCGAAGCGTACGTAGCATTGTCATTCTGGTCGCGAATGTGTACGTACATACTGGTCGATGTAGAGGCGCGCACGTAGCCTGTACACGTACGTACAGCGGCCAGGGTGCAAGAAAGTAAATACGGCCACATACGTACATACAGGCGGGGTCTCGAACGCCTACTCGCGCGTACGTACGGCCAGGGCTCGTGTACATGGCTGGGTCGGAACGGAGAAACTGCGTCGTCGTCGTGTTCATGGGGAGGCAACGGAATGCGTCGTGTTCATCAGGAGGCAACGGAACGCGTGGGAGCCAACCGGTTTGGACGGAACAGCCGATGGAAACGAGGCCCGGCGTACCGCAGAACGGAGGAAACGGCCTTGTGTTCTACCGGTCACGGTCAAAACGGTATCCTGTTCATCGGGAGGGGTCTGGCGTACCGCAAAACGGAGGAAACGGACCTCCTACGGTCGAAACGGGGGTCCTGTTGATCAGGAGGGGTGTGGCATACCGCAAAACGGAGGAGACAGACTTGTGTTGGAGCGCTACGATCGAAACGGGGGTCCTATTCGTCAGGAGGGGTGTGGCGTACCGCAAAACGGGACTCCACGGGATACTGTTCATCTCCACCATCGACCCCCTCCAGCCTCCACGCGCTACTGTTCATCCACCGTCGACCTCCTCAAGCCTCCACCTGAGCTGTTCATCCACGGGCTCCTGTTCATCCAGCCTCCACCGCGCGCTACTCCACCGGCTACTGTTCAACCAGCCCTCTCCACGGGCTCCTGTTCAACCACCCCTCCACGGGCTACTGTTCATCCATCCCTCCACCGTCTACTGTTCATCCAGCCCTCCACGGGGTGGCCCTGTTCATCCAGCCCTCCACGG
>NC_057808.1:219133561-219133878 GCF_018294505.1 Triticum aestivum
TCCACCACGCGCTACTCCACCGGCTACTGTTCAACCAGCCCTCTCCACGGGCTCCTGTTCAACCACCCCTCCACGGGCTACTGTTCATCCAGCCCTCCACCGTCTACTGTTCATTCTGCCCTCCACGGGGTGGTCCTGTTCATCCTGCCCTCCACGGGGTCTTGTTCATCCAGCCCCAACCGGCTCGATCGATCGGGGTCCTGTTCATCCAGAGGCAACACCACGGGGTCCTGTTCATCCACCCCCACCGGGAACTATTCATCCAAACCCCCCCCCCAGCAACGCTCACTGTTCATCCAGAGGCAGCATCGATCGGG